>NC_135547.1:81068632-81114950 GCF_045843805.1 Urocitellus parryii
AATTCTAACCCTAATTTTAACATTAAAATTAAACTTAGCTGTAATTATAAACCTAACACTAACCCAAACCCAAACCCTAACCCTAATGCTAAACCTAACTGTAACACTATCCCTAACCCTAACACTAACCCTAAACCAAGCCCTAACCCTAACATTAACCCTAACCCTAAATGTAACCCTAACACTACATCTAACCCGAACTCTAACACTAACACTAACACTAAAACTATCCCTAAACCTAACACTGTCCTTAACTCTAACACTGAAGCTAAATGTAAACCTAACTCTTACCCTAACCCTAACCCTAAACCTAACACTAACTCTAACCCTAACCTTAACACGAACCCTAACTGAAACCCTAACACTTAAGCCAATCCTGAACCTAACCCTAAATCTAACACAAACACTAACCCTAACCCTAAGCTAACCTTAACCCTAACCCTCTTTCCCTAATACTAAACTGAACCCAAACCCTAACACTTACCCTAACACTAACTCTAAACGTAACACTTACCCTAACTCTAAACATAACACTTACCCTAACCTTAACAAAACCCTAAACCTAAAACTAACCTAGCCCTAAATCTAATGCTCACCCTAAACTTAACCTAACCTTAACATAAGCCCTAACCCTATGCCTAACCTAACGCTAACACAAACCCTACCCCTAACCCACATGCTAACAATAACCCTAAACCTAACCCTAACAATGACCCTTACACTAACCTGAGCCTAAACCTATGTCTAACACTGACTATAACCCTAACAGTAACCCTAACACTAACACTAAACCTAAACCTAACCCTAACAAAAAACCTTACACTAACCCCAAAACTAACCCTATCCCTAACACTAACTCTATGGTAACCTTAACCCTAACCCTAACACTTACCATAACCCTAATCCTAAAAACGTACACTGAGCCTAACCCTAACTTTCACCCTAATACTAACCCTAAATCTAACCTATCACTAATCCCAACTCTATCCCAAACCCTAATCCTAACCCTAACATAACCCTTAGCCTAACACAAAACCTAACCCTAACCCTAACGCTAACCTTAACCGTAACCCTAACACTAAACCTAACCTCTACCCAAACCACAACGTTAATCCTAAACCTAACCATAAATTAACCCTAACTCTAACCCTAACCCTAACACTTACCCTAACCATAACACAAACACTAACCCTAACCATAATACTAACCCTCACCTAAAACCTAACCAGATCTCTAACATAAACGTAAACCTAAACCTAACTCTGAACATAACCCTATATCTAACCTTGAATCTAACCCTAACTCTCACCCTAACACTTACCCTAACCCTTACCCGAACATTAACTCTAACACTAAAACTAACACTAACACTAATCCTAACTGTAACTCTAACCCTAACCCTAAACAAAATCCTAACCCTAAACTAAGCAAAACCATACCCTAAACCTAAACCAAACCCAACTCAAACCCTAAAAGCTATTTCTAACTATAAAACTATCGCTAAACTTACACTAACCTTAAACAAACCCTAACACTAACCCTAAACCGATCCCTACCACTAACCTAATACTTACCCTAACCCTAACCCTAACTGTAACCCTAACCCTAAACCTAACGCTAACCCTAACCCTAACACAAACCCTAACCCTAACCATAAAAGTAACCCTATACTAACTCTAACCCTAAAACTAACCTAATGCTAACCCTAACCCTAAACCTATCTCTAATTCTAAAACTAACCTTGATCCAATCCCTAACACTAACCCTGAATCTAACCACAACCCATACCCTATACTAACCCTAACCCAAACCCTAACACTAACTCTAATATTAAACCTAACCCTAACCATAAAACTAGCCCTAACACTAACCCTAAACCTAAACCTATTTCTAACTCTAACCTAACCCTAATCCTTTCACTAACTGTAATCCTAACACTAACCCTAACCATAACCCTAAACTTAACATTAACCCTAACCTTAACCGTATCACAAACCTCAAACCTAACCCTAACCCTAACATTAAACCTAACTCCAAAACTAACACTAATCCTAACACTAACCCTAAACAATAAACCCTAACAATTACCATAACGCTAACCCTTTCCCTAACCCTAACCCTAACCCTAACACAAACCCTAACCCAAACCATAACCATAAACCGAACCTAACACCAGCCCTAAAATTAATTCTAACACTAACCTTAACCATAAACCTAACACGAAATCTAACCCTAACCCTAAAACTCACTGTAACCCTAACCATAACCCTAAACTTAACTGTAAACCTAACCCTCACCCAAACCCTTAACCTTACACAAAACCTAACCCAAACCCTAAAATAAACACTAACCCTAACTCTGACAAAAATCCAACCGTAAACCTAATATTAATCCTAATCTTAACCCTAACCCTAAACCTAAACCAAACCTAATCCTAAAAGAAACACTAACTCTAACCATAACCACAACACAAAACCTAATGCTAACCCTAACCTTAACCCTAACACTAACCCTAACTGTAGCCCTAACCCTAACCCTAACCCTAACACACACCCTAACCCTAACCATAAATTTAACCCTAACCTAACATTAACTCTAACCCTAACCTAATGCTACCCTAACCCTAAACCTAAACCCTAACTCTAAAACTACCTTAACCCAAATCATAAACCTAACCCTAGCACAATTGCTAAACGTAACCTTAATTTAACGCTAACAGAAACCCTAACCCTAACCTAACCCTGACCCTATCCCTATCCCTAACCCAAATCCTAAACATAACCACCACCTGAACCCTAACACTAACCCTAACATTAATACAAACCCTCTCCCCAACCCTAACACTATCACAAACACTAAAACTAACCATTAACATAAAACTAACACTAACCCTAACCCTAACAATAACATTTACCCAAACCCTAACCCTAAACTAAATAGTAACCCTAACACTAACCCTTATTCTAACCCAAACCCTAACTCTAATCCTAATCCTAACTGTAACCCTAAATGTTGAGAGCCACATCCACAGCGGCCCCAGCAACATCTAGCTGATTGGCTCCTCCACGGAGCTGCTCATTGGGCTGTTTCCCTGCCCTTCAGTCTGCCAGCTGATGATTGGCTCACAGCGGCCCCAGCAACATCTAGCTGATTGGCTCCTCCACGGAGCTGCTCATTGGGCTGTTTCCCTGCCCTTTCAGACCACGGAGCTGCTCATTGGGGGACTTCTTTGGCTCCGCCCACGCGACCCAACCAATCGGCCTCAAGAGCAGGAGGATTGTGGGAGGTGGTGAGTTTTGTGTGGGGGAGAGGCTTGTGGAAGCCGGTGGTGGCAGTTGGGCTCTGAGGGTTTTTTTTTTTTTCCACGTTACTCAAGCTCTCTTTATTATAAAACGGGACACTAGTACTTTTCTTACAAAGCTGCTTGAGGATTAGAGATAACATATATACAAAGCACCTGGAACATGAGGCACTCCCCCAATGGTAATTCCTCCTTGTCACAAGGAAGGTACTTGTCACAAATATTCAAATGTTGATATTATGCAGTAAGAGTAATATTGAATAAGTAATTTTATTTCCATGATCTATTTATACTGTACAAACACTGATGAAAAGCACCCTACAAGTTCACAGTACATTACAATATATTCACTTTAAAAATATATTCCTTTATAAAAGGTTCATAGAACATTTCCATGTCAATATGTGACAGAACTCTCAAAGCATGTCACCAATTATGTGATAATAAGAATGCTTCCAAGTACTGTTAATTTCACAATCACAGATCACCATTTGAATTTTAAATACATACAAGTTTTAAATTAAAAATGAATTCTACAGTGGAAAGTTCTTGAAGCAATACTTATTAGTTCATTAACATATGTACTTTCACAGAGATGTTTTGTCATAATAACCCACAACATCAAATTAATCTGCCCAAAGACACATTTCAACAAGTTTAGTAGTCCAAAAATTCTTGTCACTAGTTTTTATGACTAGTAAGCTGTAACATCTGTTGGAAATAAAGACTTTAAATAAACTGAAAAAAAAAATACCCTCAGAGCCCAACTGCCACCACCGGCTTCCACAAGCCTCTCCCCCACACAAAACTCACCACCTCCCACAATCCTCCTGCTCTTGAGGCCGATTGGCTGGGTCGCGTGGGCAGAGCCAAAGAAGTCCCCCAATGAGCAGCTCCGTGGTCTGAAAGGGCAGGGAAACAGCCCAATGAGCAGCTCCGTGGGAGGAGCCAATCAGCTAGATGTTGCTGGGGCCGCTGTGAGCCAATCATCAGCTGGCAGTCTGAAGGGCAGGGAAACAGCCCAATGAACATCACCGCAGAGGAGCCAATCAGCTAGATGTTGCTGGGGCCGCTGTGGATGTGGCTCTCAACACCTAAACCTAACACTACCCATAACCTTAGGAGAAACCCTAAGCCTAACACTAACCATAACACAAAACGTAGCCCTAACCCTAAACCAAACCCTACCACCAACGCTAATCATAACCATAACCCTAAATTTAACCTAACCTGAAACATTACCCTAACACTTACCCTAAATCTAACCCTAAATACAAACCCTTACCCTAACCCTAACTCTAACCTAATTTTAAACCCTTACATAACCCTAACCTGAATCCTAACTGTAACCGTAACTGTAATCTTAACCCAAGCTTAACCCTAACAAAAACTCTAATCATAAACCTTACACTTATACAAACTCTAACCTAAACTTAACACTAACAATAACACTAACACTAACCCTAAGACTAACCCATAACACTAAATCTAAACCTAACCATAACCCTAAACATTACTCTAACTCAACACTAACCTTAACTCTAACCCTAACTTTTACCTAACACTACTTCTAACCATAATCTAGCATTAACCCTAAGCCTAATCCTAACCCTAACCTCACAACTCAAACCCAATCCTAAACCTAACATGAAACCTAACCATAAAGCTAACCTAAACCTAAACCTAACCCTAAACCTAACCCTAACACAAAACCTAACATTAACCCTAACCCTAAATCTAACCCTAACCCTAACCCAACCACTACAACTAACCCTACCCCTAACACTAAATCTAACCCTAAACCTATCCCTAAACTTAACACTATCCTTAACTAACCCTAAAGCTAACAATAAACCTAATTCTAACCCTAAACTAAGCCTAAACCTAACACTAACCCTAACCCTAAACTTAACATAAACCCTAACCCAAATGCTAACACTTAATCTAACCCTAACCCTAACCCCAAATCTAAACCTAACAAAAACCCTAACCCTAACCCTAACACTAAGCTAATCCTAATCCTAAACCAAATATTAATGGTAACCATAACCCTAAACCTAACACAATCCCTAACACAAACCTTAACCCTAATACTAACAATAAACCTAAACCTAAACCTAACAATAACCTTCACACTAAAACTAACACTAACCAGATTCCTAACACTAACTATAAACCTAACAATAAACCTAACCCTAAAAAAACCCTAACACTAACCCTAACACTTACCCTAAACCTAACCCTAACCTAACCCTTACACTAACCCTATAAATAATTATATCCCTAACACTAACTCTAACTGTAACCCTAACCCTAAAATCTAACACTTACCCTAACCCAAAACCTAAAGCTTACACTTACCCTAACCCTAACCTTAACCCTAACAGTAACCCTAAATCTAAACCTGACACTAATCCCAACTCTGACCTTACCCTATTTTTTAACCCTAACCATAAACCTAAGCCTAACAAAAACCCTAACTTTAACCCTAACACTAAGCCTAACCTTAACCCTAAAAATATCCCTTAACGTAACACTAACTCTAACCCTAATACAAACTCTAACACTAACCATAATACTTACCGTCATGTACCCCTAGCCATAAATTAACCCTAAAGCTATACCTAATTCTAAATATAATCCTAAATCTAACCTTGAACCTAATCCTAACACTCAGTAACCCTAACCCTAACATTAACTCTAACCCTAACACTAAAACTCTCCCTAACTCTATCAGTAACCATAACCTGAACCATAATCTTAACACTAACTAACCATAAACGTAAACCTAAACCTAACCCAAACCCCAACCATAACCCTAACGCTATTTCTAACCATAACACGAACGCTAAAACTAACCTAACCCTAAAACAAACACTAATTCTAATCCTAACCCTAACCCTAAACTTAACACTAAACCAAACCCTAACCCAAACCCTAACCCAAACCATAAAATTAACCCTAAATTAACTCTAACCCTAATACTAACCTAACACTAACCCTAAACTTAACACTAAACCAAACCCTAACCCAAACCCTAACCCAAACCATAAAATTAACCCTAAATTAACTCTAACCCTAATACTAACCTAACACTAACCCTAAACTTAACACTAAACCAAACCCTAACCCAAACCATAAAATTAACCCTAAATTAACTCTAACCCTAATACTAACCTAACACTAACCCTATCCCTAAACCTAATCCTAACTTTAAAACTAACCTTAACCCTAACTCTAACCCTTACCTTAAACCTAAACCTAAGCCTTACCCTAACCCTATTACTATTTTTAATTGTAACCCTAACACTAAAACTAACACTTACCCTAACCCTAAACTAACACTAACTCTAATCCTAACCCTAAACCTAACCCTTACACTAACCCTAAACCCATACACTAATCCTAACTGTAACCCATAACTTAACACTAACCCTAAACCTAACCCTAACAAAAACCTTAAACGTAACCCTAAACCTAATATTAAGCCTAACTCTTATCCTAACACTAAAACTAACACAAACTCTAACCATCACCATAACACTAACCCTTTCCATATCCCGAAAAGTAACACAAAACCTAACCCAAATCATAACCTTATACTTAACCAAACAGTAAACCTAACCTTAATTCTAACACTAACCCTAACCATAAACTAACCCTAACCCTAACCCTAACACTAACCAAAACCAAATCCTAACACTAAAGATAAACCCAAACTTAAATCTATCCCTAAAACTAACGCTAACTGTAACCCTTACAATAACCCTAACCCTAACATTTAACCTACCTCTAAACCTAACACTAACCCTAACCCTAATAATACAGCTAAACCCTAACCCTACTACTAACACTAAACATAAACCTATCTCTAAACATATCACTATACTTAACCCTAACCCAAAAGCTAACCATAACTCTAACCTTAAGCCTAACCCTAAACCTGGACCCTAACCCTAACACTAACCCTAACACCAATCCTAACACTTACATAACACTAACCCAAATCCTCACACTACATTGAACCCTAAACCTATCACTAAACCTAACTATCCTTATCCCTAACACTAAACCTAGCCATTAACCTAACACTAAACCTAACCCTAAACCTAACCCTAATCCTAACACTAAAACATAATCCTAACATTAACACGAACACAAACCCTAACCCTAACACTAAAATGAACCCTAACACTAATGCTAAATCTAACCCTAACACAAACCCTAAACCTAACTCAAACCCTAACACAAACCCTAATCCTAAACCTAAACCTAACCCTAACACCACAAATCCAAACCAAAACCGTAACCCTAACCTTAATCCTAACACAAACCCTAACATTAACCATAACACTAACTCTAACCGTAACACTATCCCTAACCTAACCCTGACCCTAACACTCAAACTAACCTTAACGCAAACGATAACCCTAACTTTAACACTAACCCTAACTCTAATCCTAATCCTTATCTTAAGTTTAACCCTAACAAAAACAGTAACCCTAAACCTAAACCTAACCTAATTTTAAATCTAACTCTTACCATAACCCTAACCCGTATCATAACCGAAACCTAACCCTAACCCTAACGCTAACCCTAAACCCAACACAAAACCTGAACCTAACACAACCCTAAACCTAACCCTAACCGTACCTCTAGCACTAAACCTAACCCTAACCTTACCCATAACTCTAACCCTAATCCTATCCATAACACTAACCATAAACCAAACAAAAAACCTAACCATAAACCTAACACTAACACAAACTCTAACTTTAACACTAACACTAACACTAACACTAAACCTATCATTAACCCTAACAATAAATCTAAAACTAGCCCCATTGGGGTAAAATTGGGAGTTCATAACCACTTCAATCTAATGTATGAAATATGATATGTCAAGAGCTTTGTAATGTTGTGAACAACCAAGAAAAAAAAAGAAAAATCAATAAATACTAAAAAAATAAAAAAAAAATAAAACTAGCCCCATTCTTAACCATTACCTTAACCGTAACACTAACCCTAACACTAACACTAAATCTTACCTAACGCTAAACTTAACCCTAAACCTAACATTAATCCTAACCCTAACCCAAACAGAAACCCTAAACCTAATACTAAACCTAATCAAAATGCTATCCCTAACCCTAGCCCTAACCCTAACCCTAACCCTAACCCTAATCCTAACACAAAGCCTAACCCTAACCATAACCGGAACATTAACCCTAACCCTAACCATAACCCTAATACTATATCTAACTCTTATCCTACAATAAAAATAATCCTTAAACTATCTCTAAATCTAACACTATCCTTAAACCTTACCTTAAAGCTAAACATAAACCTAACTCTAAACCTAACCCTAACCATAATTCTAAAGCTAACCCTAACCCCAACCTTAACACGGACCCTAACCAAAACCCTCACACTTAACCTAAACCTAATCCTAACCCTAAATGAAACCCTAACACAAAGCCTAACCCTAAAACTAACAATAAACCTAACACTAACTATAAACTTACACTAAACCAAACCCTAAACCTAAGCCTAGCTCTAACTCTAACCCTAAGAGTAACTCTATCCCTAAAACAAACCCTAACCCTAACCCTAACACTAACCTAATCCTAACCCTAAACTAACCCTTACACTAACCATAAAAGTAATCCTATCCCTAACACTAACTCCAACCGTAACCCTAACCCTAAACCTGACACTTACCCTAACCCTAAATCTAAACCTTACACTTACACTAACCTAACCTTAACCCTAAAACTAACCATCAATCTAACCCTAACACTAACCCCAACTCTAATCCTAACTCTAAACCTAACCCTAACTGTAAACCTAAGCCTCAAACAAACCATAATCCTATCCCTAACACTAACCCTAACCCTAAGCCTAACACTAAACCAAACGTCTACACTAAACCTAATGCTAATCCAAAACGTAAACCTAACTTTAACCCTAACCGTAACCCTAACACTAACACTAATCCTTACCCTAACACAAACCCTAAACCTAACCATAATAATAACCCTCACCTAAACCTAAACTTTACCCTAACAGAAACCTAACCCTATACCTAAGTCTAAACATAAACTTAAATCTTACCTTGAACCTAACCCTAACCCTAACCCTAACCATTCTCTAAACTTAACCCTAAACTAACCTCTAATCTTAACACTAGACCTAACCCTAACCAATAATCCTAACCCTAACACCAAGCCTAACCGTAACCCTAAACCTAACACTAATCCTAACCCTAACATTAATCCTAACACCAACCCTAAACATAACCCTAAGCCTAACCCTAACCCTAACACTAACACTAACATTAACCCTAAACCTAACCCTAACCCCAAACCTAACCGTAACTAGAACCCTAACTCAACCCTAATTATAAATATAACACAAACACTTACCCTACACTAACACAAGAACTCTAACCCTAACCCTAACCATAACACTAACCTAACCCTTACCGTAACTCTAACACTAATTCTAACAGTAAGCGTAAACCTAACCCTAACACTATCCCTAACCCTCACCCTAACCCTAACTCTATCACAAATCGTAACAAAACCAGTTACCCTAAACCTAATTCAAATCCTAACAAAAACCCTAAACTTAACCATAATCCAAACCCTAACACAAACTCTTACCCTGTCAATAAAATTAACCCTACCATAACTCTAACCCTAACCCTAACCTAATGCTAACCCTAAACCTAAACGTATCCATAACTCTAAAACTAACCTTAACCCAAACCCTAACCATAACCCTAACACAAACGTTAAACCTAACCCTAATTCTAACCCTAACATAAACCCTAAGCCTATTTTAGTATATGTGCTGCCGAAGCGAGCACTAAACCCTAAGCCTAACTCTAAAACAACCTAACCCTATCCCTAAACCTAACCAGAATCCTAACAGTTACCATCACCTGAACACTAACCCTAATCCTAACATTAACAAAAAACATAAACCTAACCCTAAAACTAACCTTAAAACTAACCATAACAATAAAACTTACACTAACCCTAATCCTAAACTTAACCATAACTCAAACTCTAATCAGAATCCTAACCCTAAACCTATTACTTTACCTAACCCTAACCTTAAAACTAACCCTAACCCTGAACCTAACACTAACCCAAACCCCAAATCTATTCCTAAAGCTAATCCTTACAGTAACCCTAAAATTAACCCTAACCCTAACTAGCATAAAACCTAATGATGACCCTAACCCTAACACTAACTCTAATCTTAATTTTAACACTAAGCCTAACCCTAAAACTTAACCTAACCTAACCCTAACCTTAATCCTTCCCTAACCCTAAACCCATCCCTAACCCTAACACTAACCTAACCCTAAAAAAAATGTAACCCCAACACTAACCCTATCACTACACTAACCTAACCATTAATCTAAACCTAACATTAACCCTAACCCTAAACTTAAACCTAACACTAAACCTAACATTATCAGTAACCCTAACCCAAACCCAAACAGTGAACCTAATACTAATCCTAATCCTAACCCTAACACAAACTCTAAGCCTAATCATATCTCTAACAATAAACCTAACCCTAAACATAACCTTAACCGAAACTCTAAACTTAAAACAAAACCAAACCCTAACCCTAAAATTAAACCTACCACTAACACAAACCCTAAACCTAAGTGTAACCCTAAACCTAACATTGACTCTAACCCTAAAACTAACCCTAACCCTTACCCTAACACTAACAGTAACTCTAACTCTAATCCTAACCTGACACTAAACCTAATTCTAACATTAACCCTGTCACTAACCCTAAACCTATCCCTAATCCTAACACTATCCCCAAATCGAAACCTAAACCTAACCATTAAAATAACATTTACCCTAACCCTAAACCTGACACTAACCCTAACAATAGCCCTAACTCTAACACAAACCCTAAAAGAAACCATAACCCTAACCATAACTCTAACAGTAAGTGTAACACTAACTGTAACCCTAATCATAACTCTAACCCTAACACAAATGCTAACCCTAAACTTAACGCTAACCTTAACTCTAAACCTAAACCTAAATCTTACCCTAACCTTAACAATAACACTATCCATAACCTAAAACTAACCCTAACACTAACATTAAATCTAACCCTAACACTAATCCTAAACCTAAACCTCATACTAGCCTTAACCATAACCCTAACCCGAACACTAATACTAACCCTAACTTTAACAAAAAACCTAACTCTCACCATAACAGTAACACTAACCTAACTCTAACCCTAACCTAATCATAACCCTAAACCTAACCCTAACACTGAAACTAACCTTAACCCTAACTCTATCCCTAACACTAACCCTAACCCTAACACTAAGCCTAAATCTAACCGTAACACAAACCCTAACCCTAATCTAAACACTAACCTAACCCTAACGCTAATCTTACCGTAACCCTAACCTAACCCTAATACAAAACGTAACCATAAATGTAAACCTAACAGAATCCTAATGCTAACAATAACACAAACACTAACCCTATCCCTAACAAATAAACTCTAACCCTAACCCTAACCATAACAATAACCTAGCCCTAAACCTAAAGCTAATCCAAACCCTAACCATAACTTGAACCCTAATCCAATCTGTAACATTAAACCAAACAAAAACCCAAACCCTAATCCTAACCCTAAAACACATCCTAACACTAACCCTAACACTAATCATAACCTTAAACCTAATCTAACTATAAAACAAAACCTAAACCTAACACTAAAACTAAACATAACCCTATCATGAACCCTAATCTTATCAATGACCTTAACCCTAACCCTTACCTTAACACTAAACCTAACCCTAAGAGTAATACTAATCCTAACCTTAACACTAACCATTTACACTAAACCTAAACCTATCACTAACCCTAACACTATCCCCAACATAAACTTAAACCTAAACCTAACAATAACACTATAGCTAAATGTAATCCTAACTCTAACCCTAACATTAACCCTAACTGTAAACCTAACACGAACCCTAACGCTAAACCTAACAATAAACCAAAACTTAACCCAAACCTAACACTAACACTAACCCTAATCCTAAACCTAACCCTAACACTTACCCTTATCCTAACCATAACCATAATGCTAAGTCTAAACCTAACTATAACCCTAACCCTAACACTAATTCTAAAGAAAAACCGAACCCTAACCATAACACTAACCCTAACCCTAACCCTATTTTTAACACTAACTCTAAACGTAACACTAACCCAAACACTAACACTTACCCTAACCCGAAAACTAATCCTAAACCTAACATGAACCCTAACAATGACCATAATCCTAACACTAACCCTAACCCTAAACCTAACCCTAGAACTCAATGTAACACTAACCCTAACCGCAACTCTAACACTAAATCTAAACTTAAGCCTAAGCATAACTCTAACCGTAATCCTAATCATAACCGTAAACCTAACCTTAACACAAAACCTAACACTAAGCCAAACCCTAATCCTAACTAGAACACAATCCCTAACCCAAAACCTAACAGTAACTCTAACACTAATACTAACCCTAACTCTAACCCTAAATCTAAATCTAACCTTAACCTAACAGTAACACTATTGTTAAACCTTACCATAACCCTAACACTAACCTTAACACTAATGCTAACCCTAACCTAACACTAGCGCTCACACTAAGCCCAAACCTAAACCTAACCCTAACACTATCCCAAACCCTAACCCCAAACCCTAACCCTAAAGATAAAACTAACCCTAAATCTAACCCTAAACCTAACTTAAACATTAACAATGACCCTAACCCTAAAGGTAACGCAAACCCTAACCCTAAACCTAACACTAACACTAAACCAAACCCTAACCCTAACTCTAAGCCTAAACCTAACACTAAATCTAACCGTAAATCAAACCCTAACCCGAACCCTAATCCTAATCCTAAACCTAATACTAACTCGAACATCAACCCTAACCCTAATACTAACTCTAAATCTAACCGTAACCTAACTCTAACACGAACCCTAAAACCAACCCTAACCATATCACTAACCCAGAGCCTAAACCTTATCCTAAACCTAATACTAACACTAAGCTTAACCCTAAAACTAACACTAACCATAACACTAACCCTAACCCTAAACCTAACCCTAACTCTAACCCTAACTCTAAACCTTAATCTAACCATAACCCTCACCCTAATAATAACCCTAACCCTAAACCTAACCCTAACCATCAGCCTAACTCTAATCCTACACCTAACACTAACCATAACACTAACCCTAACCCTAAACCTAACCCTAACCCTAAACCTAACCCTACCATAACTCTAACAAAAACCCTAACCCTAAACCTAACACTAATCCTAAACCTAACCCTAACCCTAACCCTTACCATAATACTAAACCTAACACTAACTATAACCGTAACCCTAACAAAAACCCTAACCATACCCTAACCCTAACACTAACTCTAACTCTAACACTAACTATAACCCTAATCCTAACAATATCACTAATCCTAACCATAACCCTAATCCTAATCTTAACCAGAACCCTAACATAACCATAATGATGACCCTAACACTATCCCTAACCAGAACCCTATACTTAACACTAACCCTAACCCTAACACAAAGCCTAAACCTAACACTAACTCTAACACTAAACCTAATCCTAACACTAACACTCATCCTAACAATTAACTGTAACACTAAACCTAACCCTAAACCTAACACAAACCCTAACCCTAAATATAACCGTAACATTAACCCTTCCCTAACACTAACACTAACAAAAACCCTAACACAAACCCTAAGCAAAACCATAACCCTAAAGCTAACCTAACCCTATCCCTCACCCAAATTCTAACACTAACCCTAACCTTTAACATAACACAAAATCTAACCCTAACTCTAACACTCACCTTAACCTCAACCATAACTCTAACCCTAACCCTAACACCTAAACCTAACCGTAACCCTAAACCTAACTTCAACCCTTACACAAACCCTAACCTGAAATCTAACATTAACCCTAAACCTAAAACTAACTAAAACCCCAACACTAACTCTAATGCTAATTTAACCGTAACCGTAACCCTAAACCTAAACTTATCCTAAAGGTAAAACAAACACCCTACCCTAACCCTAACCCTAACCTTATCCCTAACTCTATCCCTAAACCTAAAATAAACCGTAACCCTAACCCTAACACAAATCCCATTCCTAACCATAAAAAAACCTAACCTAACTCTAAACCTAACACTTACTTATCCCTAAAACAAATCCTAATACTTACACTAACACTAACCCTAAAAATAAACCTAACCTAACCCTAACCATAACCATAACTCTAACCCTAATCCTAACTGTAACCATAACCCTAAACATAACCTTAACAGAGATTCTAACCCTAACCCTAACCATAACCATAACCATAACTTTAAAGAGACACTAAGCCTAACCCTCTCCATAACACAAACTCTAATTCTAACCATAACAGTAACCCTAACACTAACCCTATCCCGTATCATAACCCTAACCCTAACCCTAACCCTAATCTTTAACCTAACACTAAATCTAACCCTAAACCTAACCTTGATACTAACTCTAATTCTAACTTCAACGCTATTACTAAGCCTAAACATATCCCTAACCCTAACACTATTTCAAACCTTAAACCTAACCCTCATATTAACAATACAGTAATCCTAACCCTAAAACTGACACTAACCTAACCTGATCCCTAACACGATCCCTAATCCTAAACCTAACATATCCCTAAACCTTACCCTAACACTAAAACTAACGCTAAGCCTAACCCTAAACCTAACCCTAACCCTAATCCTAACTGTAACCCTAACCTTAACACTAATGCTAACATTAAGACAAAACCTAACAATAACACTAACACTAACCAAACCAAACAATATACGTAACCCTAATTTTAACCGTAACCCTACCCAAACCTCTAACCCTAATCAAACTCTATCCCTAACCTTAATGCAAAACCTAACTCTAACCCTAATCTGAAACTAAACATAACCCTAACACTAAACCTAATTCTAATATTAACCCTAATACTAACCATAATCCTAACGATAATCTTAACTCTAACACTCAACATAATCCTAACTCTAAATCTAACACTAAACCTAACCTTAAACCTAATACTAACCCTAACCCCATACCTAACTCTAACCCTAATCTTAACAGTAACAGTAACCCTAAACCAAACCCTAAACCTAACACAAACCCTAAACCTAACCCTCACCTTAACCTAACACAAAACCCAACACTAAGCTTAAGCATAAACTTAACTCTAACCTAACCATAAGCATAACCCTACCCTAACACTAACCATAAACCTAACACAAATCCTAACCCTAACAATAACCCTAACCCTAACCTAACCCTAACACTATCCCTAACATAACATTAAACCTAACCCTAACCTGAAAACTAAAATTAACCTAACCCTAACCCTAACACTAACACAAACCCTAATCCCAAACCTAAACCCAAATCTAACCCTAACAAATACCCTAACCCCAATCCTAACATAAACCTATCCCTAAATCTAACACTAACCCGAAACCTAACCCTAAGCCTAACATTAACAAAAAAACTAACCCTAAAACGAACACTAAAACTAACAATAAACCTAAATCTTACACTAAACCTAACTGTTACCATAACCATAACACTCATTGTAATCGTGATTCTAACCCTAAACCTAGTACTTAACTCTAACCCTAACCTTAACTCTAACCCTAACCCTAACCCTAACACTACCCAAACCCCAAAACTATTCCTAAGTCTAATCCTAACTGTAACCCCAAATGTAACCCTAACCCTAACTCTAACACAAATCCTAATGATAAACCTAAACCTAACACTTACTCTAAACCTAATTTTAGCAGTAAGCCTAACCCTAAACCTTAACCTAACCTAACCCTAACCCTAACCCTTCACTAATTCTAACCCTATCCCTAACTCTAACACTAACACTAACCCTAACCCTAACACTAACCTAACCCTAACATAAACGTAACCTTAACCCTAACCCTATCACTAACAGTAACCCTAACCATTAACCTAAACCTAAAAATAACACTAAACCTATACATAATCCTAACCCTAAACCTAATATTAACTCTAACCCTAACCCAAACCCAAACAGTGACCCTAACACTAACCCTAATCTAATATTAACTCTAACCCTAACCCAAACCCAAACAGTGACCCTAACACTAACCCTAATCCTAAGCCTAACCCTAACTCTAAACCTAATCATATGTCTAACCCTAACAATAACCATAACCATAACCTTAACAGAAACCCTAAACCTAACCCTAATCCTAACAAAAAACCTAACCCTAACCCTAAAACTAACCCTAACACTAACCCAAACCCTAACCCTAATCATAACACAACCCCTAACATTAACCCTAACCTAACCCTAAACCTAACTCTAACCTAACACTAACTCTAACCTAAACCCAACCCTGACATTAAACCTAATTATAACCTTAACTCTATCATTAACCCTAAACCTATCTCTAACCCTAGCACTATCTCTAAACCTAAACCTAACCCTAACTATAACAATAACACTAACCATAACCCTAAACCTTACTATAACCCTAATAATAACCCTAACCCTAACACAAACGATAACCCTAACCCTAAACCTAACAGTATGCCTAACATTAACTCTATCCCTAATCGTAACTCTAATCTTAACAAAAAAACTAACCCTAAGCCTAAAAACTAACCCTAACACTAACCCTAATCCTAACTCTAACCATAACTCTAAACCTAACTTTAACACTAACCCTAACCGTAACAATAACACTATCCCTAACCCTAAAACTAACCCTAACACTAACACTAAAACTAACCCTAACACTAAACCTAAACCAAACCAAAAACCTAAAGTTAACCCTAACACTACCTCTAACCCTAACCCTAACACTAACCCTATCTTTCACACAAATCCTAACTCTAACTATGATAGTAACACTATACTAACTCTAACACTAAACCTAACCATAACACTGAATCTAACCTTAATATTAATGCTAACCCTAACCCTAACACTAACCCTAAACATAAACCTAAATTCAACCCTAACACAAATCCTAACCCTAATCTAAACACTAACCTAAGATGGCGGCGGGAAGGCAGTAAGCCACCCCGTGCCCGCAGTGCGTGTTGCCACTTCTTAAAAGAAAAAGTAGAGATCATTAAAGGAGATCTGTCGCCAAAGATTAAGCACCGTGCCAAGAAAGGGGCCTAGGTGGAGTGAGTCCGTCATGACTCCAACGCGCGCGTAAGGCTGCGGTTTCCGAGCCGCCCAGCTCTCTCGGCCCCTTGTTTCCCCCTCCTCTCCGCCTTTCTGCCCCTCTTCTCTCCCACCATCTCTCCTCCCGCGCTCCCTCTCTAAATCTCGATCTCAATTTCCTTCCCCCGCCCTGCCAGCTCTCTCGTGTGCACAGTCACCTGGCTGTCATGGGCCCCACGGCGCCACCTACCCTCCCCCTGCTCACACCCCCTCCCCTGGCTTCCTGAGGGCCGCAGCTGGGCCGCTGCCGCAGCCGCCGCCACTTCCTGCGGAGCTCGTTAGAGCAGACTATTCACCGCGCGAGTTAGCCGCCGACCCGCTGAGCAAAATGGAACAGCTGATAAGACGAGTGACAATTTAAAATTTAAGGGATCCAACATGGCGGCGGGCGCGGAGAGATCAAGTCACTGACTCCTTCAGTTGCGCGGGCATATGGAGACGTAAACTGCCTAAATGCTGTTTGCTCAGAATCACTAGGCAATGCTGAGCTGACTTGGATCTGGGGCGATCAGTCTGGGCCTCTCGGAACACACCGAGCCCGGATCGGCTGCATTCAAGCTCCAGTTCGCCTGCTTCTCTTGACTCAGCACTAACAATCCCGCTGAAATAAATGGTCAGCCCTCCTGAACGGGGAAACCTTAAGGGCTCCTGCCAGCACTCCCGTGAGCGCGATAGCCAGACCGAGGGAATCAGGAGTGATGCGGGACTAGCGGCGCGGAACTCCCGGCTACCGCTCCCACCAGGGCTGACAACTGAGGTCCCTTGCACCAGCTACTAGGGGAGTGGATACCGGAGGGCAAGCAAATTCGCTGGGGGTTCTCAGCCGCAAGCTCTACAAACTTAGGGTCTGAGGGAGGCACACAGGGAGAGTATGCCCAAACGTTCATGAAAACAGGGCTCCCAGGAGCACCAGACCTGGCATGTAGCCAGTATTGTGGTGAGCGTCACAGGTGAGCGGGGCCTGGCTTGAGGAAATACAAGAGAAGGACCTAGGCACTCAAGATTGGAGACCCGCACAGTCTGGGAAGAAGAGATGCTGCACAGTGATTGGTTCTCACCTATAGAGAAGAGAAGCTTGGCCCAGTGGGCACAGCTCCACCTACTGGAAGAGAAGTTAATCGAGCTCTATGACTGCATTTATTATTATATTTTGTTTTCTTTCATTCTCATCTTTTGTTGTTGTTGTTGTTCTTTAACTTTTTTAATGTTTTCAATTCTTTTTATTTTATTATTATTTTAAAAAAAACTTTAATTTCCATTTTTTATTATCATTTTTTTTGTTGTTATTTTAAATTTTTGTTTTTTCTTTTCTTTCTTTCTTTCTTTCTTATCTATTTTTTTCTTTTGTCTTTTCATCTATTTTCAAATTTCTTATTCCCCCTTCCTTGAATTCTACCTGCCTACTCTCACTCATTCTCTTTAGTGACTTCTTCCCTTCCCTTCTAATATCTTTCCTCTCAAGCAGCAAATAAATTTATAAGAGTAAACAGTAACTCAGCAGTCAAACAGAACAAGAAGTAACATGAGCAGCATAAAAAAGCAAGGAAGAAAAGGAGTACAAACAATGAAGGACAGCCTAAATATTCAGGAAGACCTAGAGTCATCAGAAAAATGGTCATATAAAGAACTCAAGGAATATCTTAGGCAGATGGAAAGGAACTTTAAAGAGGATACAAGACAGCAAATCCAAATAGTGAAAGAACATATTGAAAATGAATTACATAAACAGATAAAAGAAGAAGTTAAGTATCTTTATCAGGAGATAGAGATTATAAAAAAAATCAAACAATAATTCTAGAAATGAAGGAAATGATAAACCAAATTAAAAACTCAATTGAGAGTATCACTAACAGAGTGGAGCAAGTAGAAGCCAGAACGTCAGATAATGAAAAGAGTCTTGAAAACAGTCTAGCCAACTCAGAAAGGCTAGTAAAAAATCACAAGAAAAACATCCAAGACATATTGGATAACATAAAAAAAAAAAACTTACGAGTCATTGAGATAGAAGAAGGTACAGAGATTCAAATCAAGGGAATGAGTAACCTGCTGAATGAAATAATTACAGAAAACTTTCCAGAAATAAAAAAGGAAACAGATATACAAATTGTAGATGCATACAGGACACCGAGCACCCAAGATCACAGTAGACCAACGCCAAGACACATTGTTATGAAGATATTCAATATACAGAACAAAGAGAAAATATTAAAAGCTACAAGGGAAAGGAGGCAGATTATATTTAGGGGTAAACCAATAAGGTTAACAACGGATTTTTCATCACAGACGCTGAAAGAGAGAAGATCCTGGAACAACGTATTTCAAACACTGAAAGACATTGGATGCCAACCAAGAATCCTGTATCCAGCAAAATTAAGCTTCAGGTACAACAACGAAATAAAAATCTTTCATGATAAACAAAAACTAAAAGAATTTGTAGCCAGAAAACCAGCATTGCAAAGCGTCTTGAGCAAAACACTACACGAGGAAGAAATGAAAAACAACAACCAAAACCATCAGTGGGAAGTGCCTCAGTAATGACAGAGGGCGGGGGGAAAGCTAATCATGGAGAAACAAACTAAATTTTAAAAAAAGATAAATAATCAATCATGGCTGGCAGTACAAACCATATATCAATAGTAACTCTAAACGTTAATGGCTTAAACTCTCCAATAAAGCGACATAGGCTGGTAACATGGATTTAAAAAAGAAATCCAACAATATGTTGCCTCCAGGAGACACATCTGATTGGAAAAGACATACACAGGCTGAAGGTGAAAGGTTGGGAAAAAATATACCATGCACACGGGCCTCATAAGCAAGCAGGGGTGGCCATCCTCATATCGAATAAAACCAACTTCAAGACTAAGTTAACCAAAAGGGATAACGAAGGACATTATATACTGTTAAAAGGAACCATTCACCAACAAGACATAACAATTATCAATATTTATGCACCAAATAATGGTGCTGCAACGTTCATAAAACAAACTCTCCTCAAGTTCAAGAATCAAATAGACCATAACACAATAATTATGGGTGACTTCAACACACCTCTCTCACCATTGGACAGATCCTCTAAACAAAAGTTGAATAAAGAAACTATAGAACTCAGTATCACAATCAATAACTTAGACTTAACTGACATATATAGAATATATCAACCATCATCAAGTGGATATACTTTTTCTCAGCAGCACATGGATCCTTCTCAAAAATAGACCATATATTATGCCATAGGGCAACCCTCAGTAAATATAAAGGGGTGGAGATAATACCATGACTTTTATCTTATCATAATGGAATGAAACTGGAAATCAATGATAAAAGAAGGAAGGAAAAATCCTACATCACATGGAAAATGAACAATATGTTACTGAATGTTCAATGGGTTACAGAAGACATAAAGGAGGAAATCAAAAAATTCTTAGAGATAAATGAAAATACAGACACAACATATCGGAATCTATGGGACACAATGAAAGCAGTATTAAAAGGGAAATTCATTGCCTGGAGGTCATTCTTGAAAAAAAGAAAAAAACCAAAAAAATAAATGAGCTCACACTTCATCTCAAAACCCTAGAAAAGGAAGAGCAAAACAACGGCAAATGTAGCAGAAGGCAAGAAACAATTAAAATCAGAGCGGAAATCAATGAAATTGAAACAAAAGAAACTATTGAAAAAATTAGCAAAACTAAAAAATGTTGGTTCTTCAAAAAAATAAATAAGATAGACAGACCCTTAGAAATGCTAACGAAGAGAAGAAGAGAGAGAACTCAAATTACTAACATACGGGATGAAAAAGGCAATATCACAACAGATGCTACAGAAATACAGAAGACAATTAGAAATTATTTTGAAAACCTATATTCCAATAAAATAGAAGATAGTGAAGACATCGATAAATTTCTTAAGTCATATGATTTGCCCAGACTGAGTCAGGAGGATACACACAAATTAAACAGACCAATATCGATGGATGAAATAGAAGAAGCAATCAAAAGACTACCAACCAAGAAAAGCCCAGGACTGGATGGCAGACTTTTACAAAACCTTTAAAGAAGAATTATCACCAATACTTTTCAAGTTATCTCAGGAAATAGAAAAAGAGGGAGCTCTGCCAAATTCATTCTATGAGGCCAACATCACCCTGCTTCCAAAACCAGACAAAGACACCTCAAAGAAAGAAAACTACAGACCAATATCTCTGATGAACCTAGATGCAAATATCCTCAATAAAATTCTGGTGAATCGGATACAAAGGCACATCAAAAAAATTGTGCACCATGATTAAGTAAGATTCATCCCTGGGATGCAAGGATAGTTCAATATACAGAAATCAATAAATGTTATTCACCACATCAATAGACTTAAAGATAAGAACCATATGATCATCTCCATAGACGCAGAAAAAGCATTCAACAAAGTACAGCATCCCTTTATGTTCAAAACATTAGAAAAACTAGGGATAACAGGAGCTTACCTCGACATTGTAAAAGCTATCTATGCTAAGCCTCAGGCTAGCATCATTCCGAATGGAGAAAAATTGAAGGCATTCCCTCTAAAATCTGGAACAAGACAGGTATGCCCTCTATCACCACTTCTATTCAATTTAGTTCTTGAAACACTGGCCAGAGCAATTAGACAGATGAAAGAAATTAAAGGCATAAAAATAGGAAAAGAAGAACTTAAACTATCACTCTTTGCGGCTGACATGATTCTATACCTAGAAGACCCAAAAGGGTCTACAAAAAAACTTCTAGAACTAATAAATGAATTTAGCAAAGTGGCAGGGTATAAAATCAACACACATAAATCAAAGGCATTTCTGTATATCAGCGACAAAACTTCTGAAATTGAAATGAGGAAAAACACTCCATTCACAATATCCTCCAAAAAAATAAAATACTTGGGAATCAACCTAACAAAAGTCGTGAAAGACTTATACAATGAAAACTACAGAACCCTAAAGAGGGAAATAGAAGAAGATCTTAGAAGATTGAAAAATATACCCTGTTCATGGATAGGCAGAACTAACATCATCAAAAAGGCGATATTACCAAAAGTTCTCTATAGGTTTAATGCAATGCCAATCAAAATCCCAATGGCATTTCTTGTAGAAATAGATAAAGCAATCATGAAATTCATCTGGAAAAATAACAGACCCAGAATAGCAAAAGCAATTCTAAGCAGGAAGTGTGAATCAGGAAGTATAGCGACAAGTGCTGGAGAGGATGTGGGGAAAAGAGTACTCTTGTACATTGCTGGTGGGACTGCAAACTGGTACGGCCAATTTGGAAAGCAGTATGGAGATTCCTGGGAAATCTGGGAATAGAACCACCATTTGACCCAGCTATTGCCCTTCTCAGAATATTCCCTGAAGACCTTAAAAGAGCGTACTACAGGGATACTGCCACATTGATGTTCATAGCAGCACAATTCACAATTGCTAGACTGTGGAACCAACCCAGATGCTCTTCAATAGATGAGTGGATAAAAAAAATGTGGCATTTATACACCATGGAGTATTACGCAGCACTAAATAATGGCAAAATCATGGAATTCGCAAGGGAATGGATGGCACTAGAGCATATCATGCTTAGTGAAGCTAGCCAATCCCTAAAAAACAAATACCAAATGTCTTCTTTGATATAATGAGAGTAACTAAGAACAGATCAGGGAGGAAGAGCAGGAAGAAAAGATTAACATTAAACAGAGACATGAGGTGGGAGGGAAAGGGAGAGAAAATGGAAACTGCATGGAAATGGAGGGAGACCCTCATTGTTATACAAAATTACATATAAGAGGTTGTGAGGGGAATGGGATAATAATCAAGGAGGGAAATGAATTACAGTAGATGGGGTAGAGAGAGAAGATGGGAG
This sequence comes from Urocitellus parryii, assembly GCF_045843805.1. NCBI lineage: Eukaryota > Metazoa > Chordata > Mammalia > Rodentia > Sciuridae > Urocitellus > Urocitellus parryii. The sequence goes on from NC_135547.1 coordinate 81,092,184, forward strand.
GGGAGGGGAGGGGGGATAGTAGAGGATAGGAAAGGTAGCAGAATACAACAATTACTAATATGGCATTATGTAAAAATGTGGATGTGTAACCAAAGTGATTCTGCAATCTGTATTTGGGGTAAAAATGGGAGTTCAGAACCCAATTGAATCTAATGTATAAAATATGATATGTAAAGAGCTTTGTAATGTTTTGAAAAAACAATAAAAAGAGGAAAAAAATAAAATAAACACTAACCTAACCCTAATCCAAAATGTAACCATAACCGTATACCTAACCCAACCCTAACCCTAACGATAACACAAAACTAACTCTAACCTTACCAGAAAACTCTAACCCTAATCCTAACCATAATAATAACCTAACCCTAACCCTAAACCTAATCCTAACCCTATCCATAACTCTAACCCTAATCCTATCCATAACTCTAAACCTATCCCTAACCTTAAACCAAAGACAAACCCTAACCCTAATTCGAACCCTAAAACAAATTTTAACCCCAACCCTAACACTAACCCTAACACTAATCATAACCCTAAACCTAATCCTAACTCTAAAACTAACCCGAAATGTAACACAAACCTAAACCTAATCCTATAGTTAACTGTAATCCTAACACTGACTCTAACCCTAACTTTACCCTAACACTAACCCTAACTTTAACCCTAACCCTAATACTAATCCTAATACTAAAACTAACCAAAACACTAAACCTAAACCTATCCCTAATCCTAACTCTAACCCTAAACCTAAACCTAACAACAACATTATAGCTAAACCAAACCCTAAACCTTACACTATACCTATCTGTAAACCTAACACAAACCCTAACCCTAAACCTAATAATAAACTGAAACTTAACCTAACACTAACACTAAGCCTAACCCTAAACCTAACCCTTATCCTAACCGTAACCATAAAGCTACGCCTAAACCTAGCCATAACCCTAACTCTAACACTAAATCTAAAGCTAAACCTTACCCTAACCATAACACTAACACTAACCCTAACCCTATTTTTAACACTACCTCTAAATGTAACTCTAACCCTAACACTGACATTTATCCCAAACCTAAACCTAACACTAATCGTAACCCTAACATGAACCCTAAAAATGACCACAATCCTAACACTAACCTTAACTCTAAACCTAACCCAAACACTCACCATAACAATAACCCTAACGGTAACCCTAACACTAAACCTAAAGCTAAGCCTAAGCTTAACTCGATCCCTAATACTATCCATAACCCTAAACCTAACCCTAACATAAAACCTAACACTAAGCCTAACCCTAACCCTAACTTTAACACAATCTCTTACCAAATCACTAACAGTAACAATAACACTGATCCTAACCCTAACTCTGACTCTAAATCTAAATCTAACCCTAACCCTAACCCTAACCCTTACCATAACTGTAACACTAACCCTAACACTAATGCTAACCCTTAGCTAACACTAACTCTAACCTAACCCTAACCCGTACACTAACCCTAACATAACCCTAACCCTCACACTAAGTATAAACCTATTGCCAAACATAACATTATTCCTAACCCTAACCCAAAACCTAACCCTAAATATAACACTAATACTAACCCTTACCCTAATCCTAAAACTAACCCTAACTAACAATAACCCTAACCCAAAATGTAACACAAACACTAACCCTAAACCAAACACTAACCATAAATCTAACACTAACACTAACCCTAACCCTAAACTTGACCCTAAATCTAACCATAAACAAAACCCTAACCCTAACTCTAAAACTAACTATAAACCTTACCCTAAACCTAACACAAACCCAAACACTAAATCTAACCCTAAACCTAACACTAATGCTAACATTAAATGTAACCCTTAGCCTAACCCTAAAACTAACCCTAACAGAAACAATAACCCTAAACCTATCACAAACCCTAACACTAACCCTAACCCTAACTCTAACACTAACCCTAATCCTTGCACTAACCCTAACCATAACCATCACCCTAACCCCATCCAAACCATAATCCTAACCCTAACCTTACCAGAAACCTAACATTAATCTTAACCCTAACCCTAAAACTATCCTTATCCTCACCCTAACCCTAACCTTAACTCTAAACCTAATCCAATCTGCAACCCTAACCCTAACCCTAACTCTAATGGTAACACTAAACCTAAACCTAACACAAACCCTAAACCTACACAAAAGAATAACCCTAAACCTAACACTAACACTAACCCTAACACTAACCCTAAGTCTTAAACTAACACGAACATCAACCTAACCCTAACCCTAACATTAAAACAAACACTAACACTAACCATAACTCTAACAATAAACTTAATCCTAACACTAACACTAATTCAAATCCTAACTTTAGCCCTAACAATATCACTAACCCTAACCCTAACACAAACCCTAACACTAAACATAACACTAACTGTAACCTAACTATAACCCTAACCTAACACTAAACTTAAACCTAAATTTAATTCTAACCCTAACACTAATCCTAAACCTAACCCTAATTCTCACCCTAAAACTAAACTTAAAACTCTCTTTAACCCTAACACTATCCCTAAACATAAACTGATCCCTAACACTAAACCTAACACTTACCCTAACCTTAATCTTAACTCTAACCCTAACATTAACCCTATATCTAACTGTAAGAAGAACACTAAACCAGACGCTAACACTAACCTTAACCCGAACCCTAACTCTAATCTGAATCCCAACTGAAAATATAACCCTAACCCTAAACCTAACACTAATCCTAAGCCTAACCCTAACCTTAATAAAAACCATAATGCTTATCCTAACACTAACCATAGCCCTAAACCTAACACTAATCCAAACCCTAACCAAAACACTAACTCTAAAATTAACCCTAACCATATCTATATCCCTAATCCTTACCGTAACCATAACCTTAACACTAACCCTAACCCTAACCCTAACACAAACCCTAACACTGACCCTAACCCTAAACCGAACCCAATACTAACACAAAACCTAACACTAAACCTAACGCTAACCCTAAACCTAACCATAAATGTATACCTTACACTAAACTTAACCCTATCTCTAACCATAACCCTAATCAGAACCATAACACATAGCCTAAACCTAACCCTAACCCTAACACTAAAACTAAACCTAACCCTAACCCCAACAATAACCTTAACAATAAACCTAAACTTAATCCTAACCCTAACACGGATCGTAACACTAAACTTAACACTAATGCAAACACTAACCCTAACCCTAACCCTAACCTTAACATTAACATTAACACTAACCCTAACAGAAACCCTAACACTAACACTAACCTAAACCGAACCCTTAAACTAACACTAACCCTAATTCTAAACCAAACCATTACTCTAACCTAAACCTAAATTTAACCATAACACTAAACCTGACCCTAACCTTAATCCTAACCATAACTCTAACCCTGAGACTAAACCTAACACTAACCCTAACTCTAAACCTAACCCAAACACAAACCATAACCCTAACCCTAACATTAACCTAAACCTAACACAAACCCTGGCGAAACCTTAACCCTAAAACTAACCAAACATTTACCCTAACCCTTACGTAACACTAACACTAAATCTATCACTAACACTAACCCTAACGCTAACCGTAAACCTAACATTAACCCTAACCTAACCCTAACCCTAACCTAACCCTAACCCTAATCCTAACCCTAAAAATAATACTAACAGTAAGACTAAATCTAACCCTAACCCTAACTCTAACACTTACCCAATCCTAATCATAGCCCTAAAACTAACCCTAATTCTAACCCTAACCCTAACCCTAACACTAACCCTAAAACTAACCCTAACCCTAACCCTATTTCTAACGCTAAAACAAAATGTAACGCTAAATTTAACATTAACCCTAAACTTAACCCTTATCCTATCACTAACCCAAACACCAACCCTAACCCTAATTCTAAACCTAAGCCTAAACCTAACCTTAACCCTAACCCTAACCCTAACCCTAATCCTAACCCTAACACAAACACTAACCCTAACCCTAAACCTAAACCTAACCCTAAACGTAAACCTAAACTTAAATCTTACACTAAGATTAACCCTAATGGTAACTCTAACACTAACATTAAAAATAACCTTAAACCAAAACCTAATCCTAGATCTAACACTAACACTAATCCTAACATGAAATCTAACCCTAACACTAACCCTAACTTAACCCTATCCCTATCACTAACCCTAACACGAATCCTAAAAATAACCATACCCCTAACCATAATATTAACACAAATCCTAACCCTAAACCTGACACTAACCCTAATCCAAAGCCTAGACCTAAGCCTTACTCTAACTCTAACCCTAACTCTAAATTGAACACAAACTATAACCGTAACTCTAATACTAGCCCAAACACACAGCATAACCCTAAATTTAATGCTAAACCTAACGCTAACCCTAACCCTAACCTTACACCTAACCCTACTCCTAATCCAAACCCTAACCGTAACCCTACCACTAATTCTAACCCTTATCCTAATGATAATCCTAAAATAAACATTAACCGTAATCTTAACCCTAACCCTAACCCTAACAATTACCCTAACCCTAACCCTAAATCTAACACGTGCCCTAAACCTAATGCTATCACTAACAGTACCCCTAACTTTATCTCTAACACTAACCCTAAACCTAACCCTAACCCTAACCTTAACCCTAACTCTAACCGTAATGCAAACCCTAATCATAAACCTAAAACTTTCCCAGAACTTAACCTTAACACTAACCATAAATTTAAATTTATACCTAACCCTAATCCTAACCATAACACAAAACTTAAAGCTAACCCTAACCCTAAACATAACATAAACCCTAACCATAACCCTAACCCTAACACTATTCCAAACCCTAACCCTAACCCTAACAATGACCCATAACTTAAACCTAACCATAACTATAACTGTAACCCTAATTCTAACTGTAAAACTAACACAAACCCTAACATTAAACCTAAGCCTAAGCCTAACACAAACCCTAACACAAACCCTAAACTAAATGTAACACAAATCCTAACCATAACCCTAACCCTAACCCTACCCCTAACACAAATCATAACACTAAACCTAACACTAACCCTAAACCTATCCCTAATGCTAACCTGTACATTAACCCTCACCCCAATCCTAACACTAACAGTATCTCTAAACTTAACCCTATCCAGACCACTAAAACATAGCCTACCAGAACCTTAACACTAACACTAACACTATCCCTTACGATAACACTGACCCTAACCCTAACACTAACCTTAACCCTAAGCCTAACATGAATCGTAAACCTAACTCTAACCCTAAGCCTAAACCAAACTTTCACACTAACCCTAACCCTAACACTAACCCTAATGCTAACTGTAAAACTAACCCTAAAACTAACCCTAACCCAATCCCTAACACAAATCCTAACCCAAACCTTATTCCTAAACCTAATCTAAACCTAACCCTAACCCTAATACTAAAACGGATCTTAACCGTAATACTAACACTAAACTTAAACCTAACCCTAACCCTAACACTAACCATACACCTAACTCCAAACCTAGCCCTAACCCTCACCCTAAAAGCATATCCCTAATACTAAACCTAACCCTAACCCTAACCCTAACCCTAACACAAACCCCTACTGTAAACCTGACCATAACCTAACACTAACCCTAATCTGAATCCTAACCATAACTGTAACACAAATCCTAACCCTAGCACTAATGCTAACCCTAACCCTAACCATAACCATAACCATAACCCTAACCTGAATCATAAAATAACACAAAACCTAACAATATCATAAATCTAAGCCTAACACAAACCCTAACCCTAACCTTAACCTAAAACAAACCCTAACCCTAAACCTATCACTCACCCTAACCCAAAACATAACCCTAAACCTAACCTCAACCTAACTCATACCCTAATTCTAACAATAACACTAACCCTAAACCTAACATGAACCCTGTCCATAACCCTAACACTAAATTTTACCCTAAACCTACCCCTAACACTAACCCTAAATCTAACCCTAAACCTATCCATAACGCTATTGCTAACCTTATCCCTAACACTAAACCTAACCCTAAACCTAAACCTAATTCTAAACGTAATCCTTAAACAAACATTAACCCTAAACCTAACACTAAACCTAAAGCTAAACCTAATCCTAACGCTTACATTAACCCTAAACCTAAACCTAACCCTAACACTAACACTAAACATAACCCTAATCAGAACGCTAACACATAGCCTAACCATAATCCTAACCCTAACACTAACAGTAACCCTAACCCTAACACTAACACTAACCCTAACCCTAACTCTAACCTTAACCCTAAACCTAACATGAATCATAAACCTAACACTAACCCTAAACCAAAACTAACCCTAACCGTAAACTTCACCCTAACACTTCCCCTGTTACTAAACCTAATCCAAACACTAAACTTAAACCTAACCCTACTTTTAACACTAAACCTAATCCTATCCCTTACAGTCACCCTAACACAAACCCTAAAAATAACACTAACTAAAACTGTAACCCTAACCCTAACTCGTATACTAAATCTTACACAAACCCTAACATTAAACTAACCCTAAACCTAACACAAACCTTAACACTAACCATAAACTAAACCTAACACAAAACCTAACCCTAACCCTAATCCAAACTTAACCTTAACACAAACAATAACCCTAAATCTAACACTAACCCTAATCTTAACCCTAACACTAACACTTACACTAAACCTAACCCTAACCGTAACACACTACCTCTACAGAAACCCTAACCAGAAACCTAACACATAGCCTACCCTAACATTAACACTAACCCTAACGTAACCTTAACACTAACCCTAAACCTAACGCTAATCTTAACCTTACTACTAACATGAATCGTAACCCTAACTCTAACCCGAAGCCTAATATTAACTCTAACCATAAACCTAACCCTAGCACTAAAACTAACCCTAACCCTCACCCAAACACGAACCCTAAACCCAGCATTAACTTTAATACTAAACTTAACTCTAACCCTAATTCTAACCCTAACACTAACCGTAACCATAATTCTAACACTAACCCTAACAATAACCCAAACCCTAACCAAATACGTAACTCTAAACCTAACCTAACAATAATCCTAAACCGAATTATAACATTAACCGTAACCCTAAACCTAACGCGAACTTTGACCCTAACCCTAACACTAACCTTAACCCTAACCGTAACCCTAGCACCAACCGTAAACATAACCCTAAACCTATCCCTAACCCTAACCCTAAACTTATCTATAAAACTTAACCTATCCTTAACCATAAACCTAACCCTAACCTTAAACCTAACACAAACCTAACCCTAAACCTAATACTAAACCTAAACCTAACCCTAAAACTAACCCTAACACTAAACCTAAGCCTAACCGTAACCTTAACCCTAACACTAACCCTAACCCTAACTTAAACCCTAATGCAAACCATAACCCTATACCTAACCTAAACATAAACATAACCACATAACACTAATTCTAACACGAACCCTATCCCTAACCAAAACACTAATCTTAACCATACCCTAACACCTACACTAACCCTAAACCTAACCCTCAACCTAGCCCTAACACTAACCTTAAACTTATTTCTAACATTAAACCTAACCCTAACCCTAAAACTAACCCTAACCCTATCCCTAACACAAACCCTAACTCTAAACCAAACAAAACCCTAAATCTAATTCTAAGCCTAACACTTACACTAACTCTAATCCGAAACTTAATCCTAACCCTAACACTAACTCTAACTGTAACCCAATCCAGAACACTAGAACATAGCCTAACCCTAACCAAAACCTTAACACTAATCCTAAACCTAAACCTAACACTAACCTTAACCCTAACGCTAACCTGAACCCTAACCCTAACATGAATTATTACCCTAACACTAATCCTAAACTTAAAACTAAACCTAACCTTAACCCTAACCCTAACACTACCCTTAACACTAAATCTAACTCTAACACTAACATTAAACCTAACCTAATGCTAACACTAAACCTAACACTAACCTTAACACTAACCCTAACACTAAAACTAATCCTAACTCTAACCATAACCCTTACTCTATCACTAACCCCAACACAAACGCTAACCCAAACCGTAATACTAAACCAAACCTAACCCTAACCCTAACACTACTTCTAACTCTCACCCTAACCCTAACCCTAACACAATTCCTATCCATAACCCTAAAACTAATATTAACCCTAACTCTAAACCTAACAATAACCCTAAATCTAACCCTACATATAGTCCTAACACTAACCCTACCCTTAACCCTAACCCTAAACATAACCCTAACTGTAACCCAAATCCTAACACTAAATCTAAACTAATCTAAACCATAACTGTAACCGTAACCCTAATCCTGTAACCTAAGCCTAACCCTATAACTAAACTTAACCCGAATACTAAACAAAAACATAAACCTAACCGTAAGCCTATCCCTAAAATTAACACAAACCCTAAGCCTAACCCAAACACTAACCTTAACCTAATCCTAAACCTAATCCTTACACTAACATTCACCCTAACCCTAACCCTGACACTAACTCTAACCGTAATCCTAACCCTAAACCTAAAACTTACCCTAACTCTAACCTTAACCCTAACCCTAATACTAACCCTAACCCTTAAACTAAAACTTATTTTAACCCTAACCCTAACTTTAAAAAGGACATTAACCCTAACTCTTACCCTAACACTAACACTATCCCTAACCCTAACACCAACCCCACACTAATCCTAACTCTTACACTAAGCCTAAACCTAACTTTAACCCTAACACTAAACCTAACCCTATCCCTAAACCTACCCTAACACTAACCCTAACACTAATCCTAACACTAACACTAACTCTAACCATAACCCTAATCCGAACCGTAACCCTAACCCTTCCTCTAACCCTAACTCTAAAACAAACCCTAACACAAACTCTAACCCTAAACCTAACCTAACCCTAACCCTAATCCATACCTAACCCTAAAAGATACCCTAAGACTATCACTAACACTAAATCTAACACTAACCCTAAACCTAACTTTAACCCTAACACTAAATCTAACCCTAACCCTAACATGAACCTAACTCTAACACTAACCCCAAACCTAACCCTATCACTAACCCTAACCATAATGCTAAACCAAAACTCAATTACTTCTCAGTGACTCTCCATGATTTGTTCCTTTTTGACATTGCCCGAAGTAGAGGCAAGGAAATACACTTTTATTGGTAAGCATTTGCGAACCTGCCACAGAACTCCAAGTACTGGAATCTTAGCAAATATTTCTTCATCCGATCTTGTTGATGCTTAAAGCGAATGGTGATTACTCCATTCACACTTGGTCCCCCAAATCTCATTCTTCTTGGTTGTAGTGTTCGTTTGCAGGAACCCTGTGAATTTTTAGGTTTCACTTTGTTTTCCCCTATAGGGATACATGCTTTTGGAACTCTAAATCAAACACGGTTTGTGCTAGCTTCTTGAAACGTGATGCACTCAATTAGTTCTCAGTGCGCTCTCTATGCTTTGTTCCCTGTTGAAGTAGCCCTAAGCAGAGGCACTTTTCGGCCAAGTAAAAAACACCTTCATTTGAATGCATTTGCAAAGATTCCACAGAACTAAGAGTTTACTGAAATCTCTGCAAATATTTTTTCACCTGATGTTGTTTATACTTGGAAAGAATGATTGGTACTCCAGTCGCACTTGACCCCATATTTTCTTCTTCTAGGTTGAAGAGTTCTTTTGCAGGAACACTTTGAATTTTTTGGTTTCACTTAGTTTTCCCCTATAAGGATAGGTGCAGTTGGAACTCGAAATCAAACACGGTTTGTGCTAACTGCTTGAAACTTCATTCACTCAATTAGTTCTCAGTTCCCTCTCTATGTATTGTTTCCTGTTGAAGTATCCCTAAGCAGAGCCCAAAAAATACACTTTCATTTGAAAGTGTTTGCAAAGCTTCCACAGAACTCTCAGTTTACTGAAATCTCAGCAAATATTTCTTCACCCAATCTTGTTGATACTTGGAGGGAATGATCAGTACTCTATTTGCACATGGTCTGCCAAATTTGATTCTTAGAGGTTGAAGCATTCATTTTCAGAAACACTTTGAATTTTGAAGCTCCACTTCATATTCCCCTACAGGGATAAATATATTTGGAACTCTAAATCAAACTTGGTTTTTGCTACCTTATTGAAACTTGACTCACTCAATTAGTAATTAGTTTGCTATCTATGCTTTGTTCCCAGTTGATGTAGCCCTAAGCAGAGGCAAGGAAAATACACTTTCATTTGAAAACATTTGCAATGCTTCCACAGAACTCTCAGTTTACTGATATCTCAGCAAATATTTCTTCACCTAATCTTGTTGATACTTGGAGAGAATGATGGGTACTGCATTCGTACTTGCTCCCCCAAATTTCATTGTTCTAGGTTGAAAAATTCGTTTCCAGGAACACTTTGAATTTTTTGGTTTCACTTCGTTTTCCCCTATAGGGATACATGCATTTGGACGTCAAAATCAAACATGGTTTGTGCTCCCTTCTTGAATCTTGACTCCCTTAATTAGTTCTCATTGAACTCTCCATGGCTTTGTTCCCTGTTGGAGTAGCCCTAAGCACAGGCAAGGAAAATACACTTTCATTGGAGAGCTTTTCAATGCTTCCACACAACTGGGAGTTTACTGCAATCTCAGCCAATATTTTTTCACATGAACTTTTTGATACTTGGAGCGAATGATGGGTACTCCATTCACATGTGGTTCCCCAAATTTTGCACTTCCAGGTTGAAGCATTCATTTGCAGGAACACTTTGAATTTTTAGATTTTACTTCACTTTCCCCTATAGGGATACATGCATTTGGAAGTCTAAATCAAACTCGGTTTGTGCTTCCTGCTTGAAACTTGACTCACTCAATTAGTTCTCAGTTCGCTCTCCATGCTTTGTTCCCTGTTGAAGTAGCCCTAAGCAGAGGCAAGGAAAATAAACCTTCATTGGAAAGCATTTGCAAAACTTCAACAGAACTTCGAGTTTACTGGAATCTTACCAATATTTTTTCACCTGACCTTGTTGATACTTGGAGGGAATGATGGGTACCCCATTAGCACTTGGCCTCCCAAATTTCATTCTTCCAGGTTGAAGCGTTCGTTTTCAGAAACCCTTTGAAGTTTAAGGTTTCACTTTGTTTTCCCCTATAGGGACACATGCTTTGGAACATTAAATCAAATTTTCTTCCTGCTAGCTGCCTGAAACTTGACTCACTCAATTAGTCCTCTGTGTGCTCTCCATGCTTTGATCCTTGTTGAAGTACCCCTAAGCAAAGGCAAGGAAAATACACTTTCATTGGAAATCATTTGCAAACCTGCCACAGAACACCTAGTTCCCTGGAATCTCAGCTAACATTTTTTTAAGCCGATCTTGTTGATACTTGGAGGGAATGATGGGAACTCCATTCACACTAAGTCCCCAAAATTTCGTTTCTCTAGGTTGAAGCATTCATTTGCAGGAACACATTTAATTTTTAGGTTTCACTTCGTTTTCCCCTAAAGAGATGCATGCATTTGGAACTCTAAATAAAACACGGTTTGTGCTAGTTGTTTGAACCTTGACTCACTCATTTAGTTCTCAGTGCGTGTCCCATGCTTTGTTCCGTGTTGAACTAGCCCTAATCAGAGGCAAGGAAAATACACTTTCATTGGAAAGCTTCCACAAAACTCCGATTTACTGGAATGTCAGCAAATTTTTTCACCTGATCTTGTTGATATATGGAGGGAATGAATAATACTCCATTTGCACTTGCTCCCCCAAATTTTGTTCTTCTATGTTGAAGCATTCATTGACAGGAACACTTTGAATTTTTAGGTTTCACTTAATTTTCCTTTATAGGGATACAGGCATTTGGAACTCTAAATAAAACATGTTTTGTGCTACCTGCTTGAAACTTGACTCACTCAATTAGTTCTCAGTGCACTCTCCATCCTTTGATCCTGTTGAAGTAACCCTAAGCAGAGGCAAGGAAAATACACTTTCATTGGCAAGCATTTGCAAAGCTTCCACAGAACTCTGAGTTTACTGGAATCTCAGCCAATATGTTTTCACCCTATCTTGTTGATACTTGGTGAGAATGATGGGAACTCCATTTGCACTTGGTCCCCCAAATTTCGTTTTTCTAGGTTGAAGCATTCGTGTGGAGGAACACTTTGAATTTTTAGGTTTCAATTCATTTTCCTCTATAGGAAAACAAACATTTGGAACTGTAAATGAAACACGGTTTGTGCTAGCTGCTTGAAACATGACTCAATCAATTAGTTCTCATTGTGCTCTCCCTACTTTTTCCCTGTTGAAGTAGCCCAAAGCAGAGGCATGGAAAATTCACTTTCATTTCAAAGCGTTTGAAAATCTTCCACAGTACTCCGAGTTTACTGGAATCTCAACAAATGCTTTTAAACCCGATCATGTTGATACTTGGAGGGAATGATGGTTACTCCATTAGCACTTGGTCCTCCAAATTTTGTTCTTCTAGGTAGAAGAGTTTGTTTGCAGGAAAACTTTGACTTTTGGGGTTTCACTTCATTTTCCCCTATAGGAATACACGCATTTGGAACTCTAAATCAAACACGGTTTCTGCGAGCTACTTGAAAAGTGACTCACACAATTAGTTCTCATTGACCTCTCCATGCATTGTTCCCTGTTGAAGTAGCCCTAATTAGAGGCAAGGAAAATACACTTTCATTTGAAAGCGTTTGCAAATCTTCCACAAAAATCCGAGTTTACAGGAATCTCAGCAAATAGTTTTTCACACTGTCTTGTGGGTACGTGGAGGGAATGATCAGTACTCCATTTACACTTGGTCCCACAAATTTTGTTCTTCTAGGTACAAGCGTTCGTTTGCAGGAACTCTTTGAATTTTTAGGTTTCACTTTGTTTTCACCAATAGTAATACAGACATTTGCAACTCTAACTCAAACATGGTTTTGATAGCTGCTTGAATCTTCAATCAGTCAATTAGTTCTCAGTGTGCTCTCTATGTGTTGTTCACTGTTGAAGTAGCCCTAAGCAGAGGCAAGGAAAACACACTTTCATTTGAAAGCATTTGCAAAGCTTCCACAGACCTCCGAGTTTACTGGAATCTCAGCAAATATTTATTCAACCAAGGGAATGATCCGTCCTCCATATGCACATGGTTCCCCAATTTCGTTCTTCTAGGTTGAAGCATTATTTTGCAGGAACACTTTGAATTTTTAGATTGCACTTCGTTTTCCTCTATAGGGATACATGCATTTGGAACTCTAAATCAAACAAGGTTTGTGCTACCTTCTTAAATCTTGACTAACTCAATTAGTTCTCAGTGTGCTCTCTATGCTTTCTTCCATGTTGAAGTAGCCCTAAGCAGAGGCAAAGAAAATACGCTATCATTTGAAAGCATATGCAAAGATTCCACAGAACTTTGAGTTTAGTGGAATCTCACAAATATCTTTTCACCCAAAATTGTTGATACGTTGAGGGAATGATTGGTACTCTATTCACACTTACTGCCCCAAATTTCATTCTGCTAGTTTGAAGCGTTCATTTCCAGGAACAGTTTGAATTTTTAGGTTTCACTTCGTTTTCCCTGTTAGCAATACATGCTTTTGGAACTCTAAATTGAACACCCTTTGTACTAGTTGCTTGAAGCTTGACTCACTCAATTAGTTCTTAGTGCACACCGTATGCTTTCTTCCAAGTTGAAGTAGCTCTAAGCAGAGGCAAGGAAAATACACTTTCATTTGAAAGCATTTGAAAAGCTGAGACAGATATCCAAGTTTACTGGAATCTCAGCAAACATTCTTTCACCCAATGTTGTTCAAACTTGGAGGGAATGATTTATACTCCATTTGCACTTGTTCCCCCCAAATTTTGTTCTTCTAGTATGAAGCGTTCGTTTGCAGGAAGACTTTAAATTTTTAGGTTTCACTTCATTTCCCCTATAGGGATACATGCATTTGTAACTCTAAATCATACACGGTTTGTGCTAGCTACTTGAAACTTGAAAAACTTGAAAAGTTATCAGTGTGCTCTCTATTTTTTTGTTCCTTGTTTAAGTAACCCTAAGAAGAGGCAAGGAAAATACAACTTTCATTTGAAGCATTTGAAAAGCTTCCACAGAAATCTGAGTTTACTGTAATCTCAGCAAACATTTCTTCACCTTATCTTGTTGATACTTGGAGAGAATGATCAGGACTGCATTCACACTTGATCCCACAAACTGAAATCTTCTAAGTTGAAGCATTCCTTTGCAAGAAAACTTTTGAGTTGATAGATTTCACTTTGTTTTCCCCTATAGAGATACATGCATTTGGAACTCTAAATCAAACAAGGTTTATGATAGCTGCTTTAAGCTTGACTCACTCATTTAGTTCTTAGTGCGCACCTTATGCTTTCTTACCAGTTGAAGTAGCCCTAATGAGAGGCAAGGAAAATACACTTTAATTTGAAAACGTTTGCAAAGCTTCCACAGCTCTCCAAGTTTACTGGAATCTTAGCAAATATTTTTTCACCCAAACTTGTTGATAATTGGATGGAATGATGAGTACTCCATTTGCACTTGGACCCCCAAATTTCATTTATCTAGGTTGATACATTCGTTTGCAGGAACACTTTGAATTTTTAGGATTCACTTAGTTTTCCCCGATAGAGATATATCATTTGGAAGTCAAAATCAAACAAGGTTTGTGTTAGCTGTTTGAAACTTGACTCACTCAATTAGTTCTCAGTGCGCTCTCTATGCTTTATTCACTGTTAAAAGAGCCCTGAGCAGAGGCAAGGAATATACACTTTCATTTGAAAGCTTTTGCAAATCTTCCAAAGAACTCTGAGTTTACAGGAATCTCAGCAAATTTTTTTCACATGAACCTGTTGGATACTTGCAATGAATGATTGGTACTCCATTCCCACTTGCTCCCCAAATTCCTTTCTTCTATGTTAAAACTTTTGTTTGCAGGAAAAAAATTGAATTTTTCGGTTTCAATTTGCTTTCCCCTATAGGGATACAGGAGTTTTGAACTCCAAATCAAACACAGTTTGTGCTAGCTTCTTGAAACTTGACTCACTCAATTAGGTCTCAGTGCACTCTCTATGCTTTGATCCATATTTATGTAACCCTAAGCAGAGTCAAGGAAAATACACTTTCATTTCAAAGCATTTGAAAAGCTTCCACAGAACTCCCAGTTTACTGGAATCTCGGCAAACATTTCTTCAACTTATCTTGTTGAATCTTGGAGAGAATGATCGGGACTGCATTCACACTTGGTCCTGCAAATTTAAATATTCTATGTTGAACAAGCGTTCCTTTGCGAGAAAATTTTTCAGTTTTTAGGTTTCACTTCATTTTCCCCTATAGCAATACATGCATTTGGAACTCTAAATCAAACAAAGTTTATGCTAGCTGCTTGAAGCTTGACTCACTCAATTAGTTCTTAGTGTGCACCTTATGCTTTCTTCCCAGTTGAAGTAGCCCTAAGGAGAGGTGTGGAAAATACACTTTAATTTGAAAGCGTTTGCAAACCTTCCACAGATCTCCAAGTTTACTGGAATGTCAGCAAATATTTTTTCACCCAAACTTGTTGATAATTGGATGGAATGATGGGTACTCCATTCGCACTTGGTCCTCCAAATTTCGTTCATCTAGATTGATACATTCATTTGCAGGAACACTTTGAATTTTTAGGATTCACTTTCTTTTCCCCTATAGAGATATGTCATTTGGAAGTCAAAATAAAACAAGGTTTTTATTAGCTGCTTGAAACTTGACTCACTCAATTAGTTCTCAGTGTGCTCTCTATGCTTTGTTCCCTGTTGAAAGAGCCCTGAGCAGAGGCAAGGAATATACACTTTTATTTAAATGTGTTTGCAATGCTTCAACAGAACTCAGAGTTTACAGGAATCACAGCAAATATTTTTTCACCCGATCATTTTGATACTTGGAGGGAATGACCCATACTCCATTCGCACTTGGTACCCCAAATTTTGTTTTTCTAGTTTCAAACGTTTCTTTGCAGGAACACTTTGAGTTTTTAGGCTTCACTTTGTTTTTCCCTGTAGGGATACATGCACTTGGAACTCTAAATCAAACACAGATTGTACAAGCTGGCTGAATCTTGACTCTCTCAATTATTTCACATTGTTCTCTCTATGCTTTGTTCCCTGTTGTAGTAGCCCTAAGCAGAGGCAAGGAAAATATACTTTCATTTGAAAGCATTTGAAAATCTTCCACAGAACTCCGAGTTTACAGGAATCTCAGCCAATATATTGTCATCCGATCTTGTTGATACTTGGTTGGAATTATCAGTACTCGATTCCTACTTGGTCCCCCAAATTTCATTCTGCTACGTTGAAGCATTTGTTTGCAGGAACACTTTGAAATTTTAGCTTTCGCTTCATTTTCACCTATAGGGATTCATGCATTTGGAACTCTCAATCAATCACGGTTTGTACTACCTGAATGAATCTTGACTCTCTCAATTACTTCTCAGTGTTCTCACTATGTCCCTACTGAAGTAGCCCTAATCAGAGGCAAGCAATATACACTTTCATTTGAAAGCTTTTGTAAAGCTTCCAAAGAAATCCGAGTTTACAGGAATCTCAGCAAATATTTTTTCACCTGAACCTGTTGGATACTTGCAAGGAATGATTGATACTCCATTTGCACTTGCTCCCCCAAATTTCTTTATTCTATGTTGAACCATTCGTTATCAGGAGAAATTTGAATTTTTAGGTTTCAATTCATTTTACCCTACAGGGACACAGGAGTTTTGAACTCTAAATCAAACAAGGTTTGTCCTAGCTTCTTGAAACTTGACTCACTCAATTAGGTCTCAGTGCACTCTCTATGCTTTGTTCCCTGTTAATGTAACCCTAAGCAGAGGCAAGAAAAATCCACTATGATTTGAAAGTGTTTGAAGGGATTCCACAGAACTCTGAGTTTACTAGAATCTCAGCAAACATTTCTTCACCTTAACTTTTTGATACTTGGAGGGAATGATCAGTACTACATTTGGACTTGGTCCCCCAAGTTTCATTCTTCTAGGTTGACGCTTTTGTTTTCAGGAACACTTTTTTTTTTTATGTTTCACTTCGTTTTCCCCTGTAGGGATACATGCATTTGGAACTCTAAATCAAACAAGGTTTATGTAGTAGTGCACACCTTATGCTTTTTTTTTCCCAGTTAAAGTAGCCCTAAGCAGATGCAAGGAAAATACACTTTAATATGAAAGTGTTTGGAAAGCTTTCACAGATCTCCAAGTTTACTGGAATCTCAGCAAATATTTTTTCACACAAAATTGTTGATAATTGGATGGAATGATGGGTACACCATTCGCACTTGGCCCCACAAATTTTGTTCATCTAGGTTGATATATTCTGCCGCAGTCTGGCTGGGCACAATTCAGGAGCCACTTGTCAAAAGAAACGAACTTTATTTTTTGAACCACACACGCCAAACAAAACAGCTCCTCAGGAAAAAATTCAGAGCCCAACTTCCACCACCGGCTTCCCACAAGCCCCTCAACCTCCCACAATCCTCCTGCTCTTGAGGCCAATTGGCTGGGTCATGTGGACAGAGCCAAAAAAAAGTCCTCCAATGAGCAGCTCCATGGTCTGAAAGGGCGGGGAAACAGCCCAATGAGCATCACCGCAGAGGAGCCAATCAGCTAGAAGTTGCTGGGGCTGTTGTGAGCCATTCATCAGCTGGCAGTCTGAAAGGGCAGGGAAACAGCTCAATGAGCATCACTGCAGAGGAGCCAATCAGCTAGAAGTTGCTGGGGCTGCTGTGAGCCAATCATCAGCTGGCAGTCTGAAAGTTTGCTGGGGCACTTTCCGGTGTGGCTCTCAACATCTCCCCCTCTCTGTTTAAACAACAAGCATGTGGCTTAGGGACCATTCCTGCCTTAGGTTGTCCAATAGTACATATGGTTCTTACCTGTTATCGGATGAGGCTGACCTCAAGGCGTCAGCCTCCTGTCTTAGGTTGGTACCATTGCAATTGGATCTTACCTGTCACTGACTACAGGTCCAGTATACAGCCACACCTGTGGATAGATTTTGTACCAGCTGGGGGGGTGAGGTTCTTTGCCTCACCTCTGTTGGCCCCCAAATTTTAGCTGAGCGATCATGACAAGCAGAAGGGAGAAAGATACATCAAGCCAATTGACGGATCCTTTTGGAAAAATTGTACCACCGAAGACATAATCAGGAAAAATACCCCAATACTACCACAAGTCGCTGCACCAACAGATAGTTCACAATGCATATAAGTGATACATAGTCCAGGCAAGTTCTGCAAGCAGTTCAGTGATGGCTATTGCAGAAGATGTTGATTGGTTTTATCTTTGTCTTCACTGACACTGGATGAAGATAGGAATACTGGCAATGATGGCTAAAGAAAAAATTATGTAACATTCCAGAAGGTACTAAAAGAAAATAATTTTCTTAACAATTTACATCATCTTGAAGAGAATTATTAAATATAATGAAAAGGAATGGTGAAAGTAAACAAACAGATCTGTTAACCTCCTTTTTGTTCACATATTAAAACAATCCTCAACAGCTGTTTACCCAATTTAAATTAAACCATTTAAATCACGTGAAAAAAATTTGGATCCATTTTTTCATGAGTGCTCATCATATATGATATATGGACATACGTACATTCAAACATATAACACAAAACACAAGTGTGCACACATAACATAATACATACAACACATAACATAATAGTAAAGGCCTTATAACTTTTTACAGGTGAAATCTCCATTGCAATGTTTAAAAATTCTATAGTCAAAAAATAGAACTGATCAGCAAAACATTAACCTAGGTCTGTATGAGATCAAAAAACAAAATAGAACTTCATAATGTGGGAAAGGGCAATTATAAAATAGATATTGAAAAAAGCATCCTGGTTCTGTCGCAGACTTAAAGGTAGCCAAACTGGAGTTCTGGGTATCAGCTGTTATGGATTTGAGCCAAATCATCTTCATTTTGGTCTTTAGAAATCACTTTAGTTAATCTTGCTGGAATCCAAATCGTCTGCTGTTCTCCCTCTGGAAACACACAAACAGACCCCCGACTCCAGACAATCACTGGGTAAGGACTTTAGTTAATCTCTCCAGAATCCAAATCAGCTGCTGTTCTTCCTGTGGAAACACACAAACAGACTCCCGACTCCAGACAATTATTGAGTCAGGAACTTTCCATTGTCCTGTTAGAATATCTTTCCAAAGTACCTTGAGCTTATGTACATTTTTGGGATACATATGCCTTTCCACAGCACTAAGTCCTGATGAATCCAAATTTGAAAAGATTAGAGTAAAAGGGGTTATTTTAAGTTTATCTTTGGGGAATATATACCCCTTCCCAATTCCGTCTTTTTGCTTTAATACGTACATTTTAATAGTTTGATGAGCTCTTTCAACTATGCCTTGTCCCTGTGGATTGTATGGGATTCCTGTTATATGAGTAATGCCAAATGATGAGCAAAATTGTTTAAAAGAGGTAGAAGGATAACCAGGGGCATTATATGTTTTTAACTGTTTTGGAATGCCCACAGTGGCAAAATTTTGTAAGCAATGAGCTATAACATCTTTAATTTTTTCTCCAGCATGAAGGGAGCCCATCAAAAATCCAGAAGAAGTATCAACTGTAACATGCAAATATTTTAATTTTCCAAATTCTGGAAAGTGTGTGACGTCCATCTTCCAAATATGGTTAGGTATCAGTCCTCTAGGATTGATTCCAAGATTAACTTGTGGTAAAATTGTCACACAATTTTGACATTGTTTTATTATTTGTCTAGCTCATTCCTTAGTTATTTTAAAACGCTTTTGTAAAGTATTAGCTTTGACATGGAACTTTTTATGAAAATTTATATCTTCTTGTAGTGTAGAGAAAATATGTATGTCATGTGTAGTTTTATCTGCTAAATCATTGCCCAAACTAAGGGCTCCAGGCAATCCTGTATGTGCCCTGATATGTCCTATAAAGAAGGGATCTTTTATGTCCCAGATTACACTTTGTATAGTGGAAAGCAAAGAGAAAACAGTAGAGGAAGGGGAAATCCTACCAACATCTTCAAGGGATACTATAGCATTAACTATATACTGACTATCGGAAAATAAATAAAATACAAAATCTTTAAACATCACAAAAGCTTGTAATACTGCATTAAGCTCTACCTTTTGAGCTGATTGTTTGGGTACTAAAAATGTAAAATTTTGATCAGGTGTAACTATTGCTGCTGTACCATTATTTGACCCATCAGTGAATATATTTGGAGCATTCATAATAGGTGTTTTTCTTATCATTTGTGGAAAAATTACAGGATGCAATGACCAAAAAAGACAATAAAGAATTAGATGGTAAGTGGTTATCAAATGAAACATTAGATTTGCACATGATTATTGCCCAAGTATTTAACTCATTAGCTAACTCATCAATTTGACTCATAGTATATGGAGTAATAATTTTATTGGGAGAAATTCCAAACACTCCCTTTGCTGCTTTTATTCCTTTGAGTATTAATTGTCCTACAGCCTCAGGATACCTAGTAAGAATAGTATTAGGAGAA
Organism: Urocitellus parryii; assembly: GCF_045843805.1. NCBI lineage: Eukaryota > Metazoa > Chordata > Mammalia > Rodentia > Sciuridae > Urocitellus > Urocitellus parryii. The sequence goes on from NC_135547.1 coordinate 81,112,875, forward strand.
TAAGATAAATGTGTCCATAATAATGGACCTTCTAGCCAAAATACTCCTGTAGGAATATTTTTTGTTGGTAGTACAATAAATAATAAAGACAAACATATCAATTCTATACAAATGCATATTTTCCATATATGTTTCAATGCTTTTTAATGCCTTTCTTGCTTCAGGTATTAGCATTCGGGGTGAATTTGGATCTGATGGACCTTTTAGGATATCAAATAAAGGTCCCAAAACTCCTGTTGGTATACATAGATAAGGCCTTATCCAATTTATGTCTCCTAATAACTTTTGAAAGTCGTTAAGTGATTTGATTTGATCTACTCGTATTTGAATTTTTGGTGGATGGACCATGGTTGAGGATAATAGAACTCCTAAATAATTAATTGGAAAAATTAATTATACTTTATCTATTGCTCTCTCTAGATTATAACTTTTTAATAAGTTTGTAAGTGTGGCATAACATTCTAGCAATGTGTTTTTATCCTTGTGTGCTAATAATACATCATGCATATAGTGAAATATTTGTAGTTCAGGATTTTGATTTCTAAGTGGCAGGATTATTTTGTTAACATAAATTTGACACATAGTTGGGCTGTTAGCCATTCCTTGAGGGAGTACTTTTCATTCATATCTCTGATCAGGACCTTCATGATTCAGTGCAGGGATAGTAAATGCAAAACATGGACTATACTCAGGATGAATTGGAATTGAAAAAAAAAACAATCTTAATATCTATAACTAAAACATACCAGGTTTTTGGCAAAGCAGACAACTGAGGAATCCCCGATTGAGCAGGTCCCATAATATCCATTTCATTATTAATGGCTCTTAAATCTTGCAGTAATATCCTTTTACCAGGTTTCTTTTTGATGACAAAAATGGGAGTATTATGGGGAGATACAGAAGGTTGTATATGTACTTCAGCTAATTGTTGTTTGACCAGGTCATGGGCTACTTGTATCTTTTCTTTAGTCAGGTGCCACTGAGGAACCCATACTGGTCTTTCTGATTTCCAAGTAATTTTTATTGTCTCAGTGGCCCTTTCTGAAAATCCAACCCATGTCTCTCTATTCCATGATCTATTTGTATTGGTGCTGCTATACCTTGTTCTTGTTTTTCTAATCTTTTTCCTTTCCTAAAACCTTGTCTAGCCATAATAGTGGGTGCATTTTGATTGATGTTATTTGTTAATGTTAGTCCTAATTGATCTAGGACATCTCGTCCCCATAAATTTATGGGAAGATGATCCAATACATATGGCTCTATAGTTCCCTCACATCCTTCAGGATCCTTCCAATCTAATACAATTGCACTTCTATGGGGATTAGCCGCCACTCCTAGGCCTCAAAGCGTTTGAGTGGCTTGTTGTAATGGCCAATGTTTTGGCCATTCTTGATGAGAGATGATGCTAAGTTCTGCACCTGTATCCAGTAGCCCATTAAATTCATGTCCTTGAATATTAATTCTAGCATGGGGCGAGAATCTAAATGTAAAGAAAGCATAGCCCAATCTACACCTGTGGAGCCTAATCCCTTGGAATCTCTTTCTACAGTATGACTGGAAAATTTATCATGTAGGCTGGGTATTATTAATAAATGCTATTCTATCTCCTGGTGAAATTACTGATATACCCTTTGGAGAACTGGCTATAATTTTTATTTCACCTTCATAATCAGGGTCAATTACTCCAGGACTTATCATAAGTCCTTTTAGAGTAGAAGAGCTGCATCCCAAAATAAGCCTACTGTTCCTTTGGGAAGAGTTCCTTGTACCCCTGTGGGAATGATTTGAACTCCCATCTCTGGAGTTAGTACTGATCTGGCGGAAGTGCAGATGTCCAACCCTGCGCTCCCTCTGGTTTGTCTGGTGAGGATTCTCACTGACAATGTGTCCTTGGCACTACCCTTATGGGGTTGCTGGGTTACTGCAGTGCTCCGTATATTTGTGGTTTTGGGCCCCGGAACATTGGGACCCCTGTCCATTTTTTGGCAGTGGAGCCCGATGCCTTTCTCCAGGATATTGTTTATTAACACCTGGCACTTGCTCATTTTTTGATAATGGAGTAACCTCTATGGTGGT
>NC_135547.1:81115050-81310394 GCF_045843805.1 Urocitellus parryii
TATCTCTAAACAAAACACTATTGCTAACCCTATCCTAACACTAAACTTATCCCAACCCTAATCCTAACCCTAACTGTAAACTAACCCTAACCCTAATGCAAATCCTAACATGAACATTAACCCTAACCCTACCACTAATTCTTCCTGTAAACTGTAACCTAACACTAAATCTAAACCTACCCCTAACACAAACCCTAAACTTATCCCTAATACCAACCTAACACTAACACTAACCCTAACACTAAACCAACCCTAATCCTAACCATAACCCTAACTATAACCCTAACACCAACGCTAACCTAATCCTAAAACAAAACCTAAGATTATCCCTAACCCTAACCCTAACACAAATACTAACACTAACCCTAACATTAACAATAACCCTAACCTTATCACAAATCCTAAGCATAACCCTAACCCTAACCCTAACACTAAACCTAAACCTAACACTAATGCAAACCCTAACACTAACTCTAACCATGTCCCAACCCTAATATTAGCCCTAACCCTAACCCAAACCTAAAACTAACCCTAACCATAACCTTAAAGCTAACACTAACCTTAACCCGAAACCTAACCCTAACCCTAACTCTAACAGAAAAACTAACCCTAACCCTTATACTGACCATAAATTTAACTATAACCCTATAACTAACCCTAACCCTAATCCTAAACCTAACACTAACCCTAACCCTAACTCTAACCTTAACCCTAACACTAAAACTAACCCTAACCCTAACCCTAACACTAACCCTAAACTCAACCCTATCCCTATCACTAACCCTAACCCTAACCCTAACCCTAAACCTAACCCTATCCTTATCCCTAACCCTAACCTTAACCCTAACACTAACACTAACCTTAACCCTAACCCTTACACTAACCCTAACACTAATCCTAACCTACCCGTAACCATAAAACTAACCCTACCCTAACCCTGCACCTCACTTTAACCCTCTTACTAACCCAAACCCCAAACCTAAATCTAAATTTAACCCTAATACAAACCCTAACCATAATACTTACCCTAACACAAATAATAACTCTAACCCTAATACTAACCCTAAAACTAACCCTAACTCTAATTCTAACCCTAACTCTAAAGCTAACCCTAAACATAACCCAAACTCTAACTCTAATTATAACCCAAAACCTAACCCTAAATGTAATCCTAAAACTAACCCTAAACTTAACCATAACCCTAACTGTAACACTAATCCTAACCATAATCCGAACCCAAAAAGTAACCCTAACCTATCCCGAACACTAACCCTAACCCTAACTCGAACCCTAACCCTCACCTTAAGCCTAACACTAACCCCAACCCTAACCCTAACACTTAAACTAACACTTACCCTAACCGTAACACTAACCTAAACATAAATATAACCTAACATTAAACATAAACCTAACCCTAACCCTAACCCTAACACTAACTCTAACCCTAACCCTAACTCTAACCGTAATCCTAATGTAACCTTAATCCTTACCTTAACAAAAACCCCAACTCAACCATAAACCTAACCCTAACCTAACCCTAACTCAAACCATAAACCTAACCCTAACCCTAAACCTTACATAACCCTAACCCTAACCCTAACTCTAACCCTAACACTAATTCAAACCCAAAGCTTAACACTAACCCTTAACCCAACCTTAACCCTAAACTAACCCTAACCCTAACCCTAAACCTAACACTAACCTTAACCCTAACTATACCCTAACGCTAACATTAAGCCTAACCCTAACCCTAACATTAACCCTAACCCTAACCATAACCCTAAGCCACATTCTATACCTAATACTAAACATAAAACTATCCCTAACCCTAACCCTAACACAAACCCTAAACCTAATCCTAACCCTATCACAAACGATAACCCTAATGCTAATTCTAACACTAACCCTAACACTAAAACTAACCCTAAGACTAACCCTAACCCTAACTTTAAACCTAACCCTGATCCTAACCGTGACCCTAACAGTAAACCTAACCCTTACCTAAACATAACCCTAACTCTAACCCTAACAATACCCTAAACCTAACTCTAACCCAAATCCTACCCCTAAATCTCTCCCTAACCCTAACCCTAATATAACCCTAATCCTAACCCTAGCCCTAATACTAACACAAACCCTAACCCATACCATAACCCTATACCTAACCTAACCCTAAACCTAACCCTTACCTAAACCTAACCCTAACCTTCACCCGAACCCTAATGCTAATCCGCTCCCTAACCCTAATGCTAAGCCTGATACTAACCCTAATTCCAACACTAACATTAACCCTAACCCTAACTATAACCCAAACCCCAACAGTAATGCTAACCCTAACCCTAATCTTAACACTAACCCTAAAACTAACCCTAACCCTAACACGAACCCTAATTTAACCCTAACCCTAACGCTAACCTAACCCTAACCATAACCCTAACAGTTAACCTAATCCTAAACCTAAACCTAACCTTAATCCTAACCCTAACCCTAACACTATGTAACACTAACACTAACTCTAACCCTCACCCTAAAGCAAAACCTAACACTAACCCTAACCCTATCCCTAACATGAACCCTTTAATCTAATCCTAACCCGAACACAACCTTAACACTAACCCTCTTCGTAACACTTAACCTAACCATAACCCTAACACTAAGCCTAAACCAAACACTAACCTTAACCTAACCCCAATCCTAACCACAACCACAACCCTAATCCTAATCCTAAAGCTAACCCTCACCCTGAAACTAACCCTAAGCCTCACCTGAACCCTTACCCTAAACCTAACACTAACCCTAACACTAAACCTAACCCTAAATCTTATACTAAATGTGACACTATATCTAACCCTAATCCTAAACCCAACCCTAACACTAACCCTAACGCTAACACTAAATATAACTCAAACCCAAACAACCCTAACCCTAACCCTAACCCTAATCCTAACACTAACCCTAACCCTAACCCTAACAATAAATATAACTCTAACCTTAAACCTAACCCTAACACTAACCCTAAACCTAAACCTAACAAAAACCCTAACCTTAGTCCTAAAATGAACCATAAATCTAACCTTAACCATAATTTAACCTAAACCCTAATCCTAACCATAACACTAATCTTAACCCTAACCCTTACCCTAACCCTAACACTAACTTAAACCTAACCCTAACACTAACCTAACCCTAACCCTAACTCTAACCCTAACCCTCACCCTAACACTAACCCTAACCCTAACACTAACACTAAATATAACTCTAACTTTAAACCTAACCCTAAACCTAAACCTAACACGAACCCTAATTTTAATCCTAACATGAACCATAAATCTAACCCTAAACCTAAATTTAACCCAAACCCTACCCTAACCCTAACACTAATCTTAACCCTAACCCTAACACTTACCCTAACCCTAAAACTAACCCTAATTTTTAACCCTAACCTAAACCTAACCCTGAACCTAACTCTAATCCTAACCTTTATCATAACCCTAACCTTAACCCTAACTGTAACCCCAACAGAAACCCTAACCCTAAAGCTAACACTAATGTAAACCCTAACCTAACACTACCCCTAACCCTAGCCCTAAACTAATACTAACTCTAACCTTAACCCTAACCCTAAACCAAAATTTTACCTTAGCCCTAACTAATACTAACTCTAACTAATACTAAAACTAATACTAACTCTAACCTTAAAACTAATCCTAAACCAAAATTTTACCTTAACCCTAACCCTAACCCTAACCGTAACCCTAACAGTAATCATAAACCTAATCCTAACACAAACCATAAACCTAACCCTAACTCTAAATCTAACAGCAACCCTAACCCTAACCCTATCTTGAACCCTAACTCAACTAAACCTAACCCTAATCCTAACCTTAATCCTAACCATAACCGGAACCTTAAACATAATCCTAATTGTAACCCTAAACAAATCCTAATCCTAACCCTAACCCTAACACTAACACTAACCCTAACCCTAACCCTACATTAACACTAATTTTAACCATAACCCTAACCCTAACCCTATACCTTACTCAATTCCTTACCCTAAACCTTACCTTAACACTTACCCTAACACTAACCCTAACCCTAACCCTAATCCTCACCATAATACTAACCCTAACCCTAACCCTAATCCTAACCCTATCCTAACTCTAACTCTAACCCTATTCATAACGTATCACTAATACTAATCCTAACTCTATCCCTAAACCTAAAACCAACCCTGACCCTAACCCTAACAATAACCCTAACCTTAACCTAACCCTAACCCTGAACCTAACCCTAACACTAACCTTAGCCCTAACCCTAACACTAACCCTAAACCTAACCCTAACACAAACCCTAAGACTAACCCTAACATAAACCCTAACTGTAACAGTAATTTTAACTCAAACACCAACCCTAATTTTAAACCTAAACCAAATCCTAATCCTAACAATAACCCTAAACCTAACTCTAGCCCTAACCCTAACACTTACTCTAACCCTAACTCTAATCCTAACGTAACACTATCCCTAAGCCTCACCATAACCCTAACCCTAACCGTAACACTAACCCTAAATCTAACCCTACACTAACCCTAAATCTAAGTCTAACACTAACCCAAAAACTAATCCTAAACTTAACCATAACCCTAAACTTAACCCTAACACTAACCCTAACACTAACCCAAACCCTAACCCTAACACTAACCCTAAAACTAACCATAACCCTAACACTAAACCTAAACTTTACTTTAACCCTAATGCTAACACTAACCGTAACGCTAACCCTAACCCTCACTCTAATTCTATCCCTAAACCTAACATTTTGCTAACCCTAACCATAAACCTAACACAAACCCTGTAGCAAATCATAATCCTAACCATATCCTAACACTAACCCCAACCCTTATCTTACCATAATCCTAACTCTAACATGAACCCTAACCCTAACACTGACACTAACCCTAATCTAACACTAACGCTAACCAAACACTAACCCTAACCCCAACACTAACCCTGTCACTAACTCTAACCCTAACCCTAACCCTAACTCTAACATTAACACTAACCCTAACCCTCACAGTATACCTAACCTACCCGTAACCATAAAACTAACCCTAACCCAAACCTATGCCTCACTCTAACCCACTTCCTAACCATAACCCTAACTGTAACACTAACCTTAACTCTAACCCTCACAGTAACCCTAAACCTAAGTATAACACTAACCCAAGCACTAATCCTAAACCTAAACATAACCCTAAATGTAACAATAATCCTAACCCTAACCCTAACACTACACCTATCTTTTAACCCTAACCCTTACAGAAAACCTAAACCTAAACCTTACCCTAACACAAACCATAATTCTTACTCTAACACTAACCTAAAACTAACCATAACCCTAACCTTATCACTAATTCTAAAACTAACCCTAACCCTAACCTGAACCCTAATCCTAAACCCAAAATTAACCTTAACCCTAACCCTAACATTAACCAAATTCTAACCCTACCATAACAATAATTCTAGCCCTAACCCTAACCCTATAAGTAACCCTAAAGTTATTTCTAACCCTAACACTATCCCTAATTTTAACCCTAACACTAACACTAACACATACTGTAAACCTAACCCTAATTCTAACCCTAACAAAAACCCTAGCCCTAACCCTAACACTAACCGTAACACTAACACTAACCCTATCCTACACATAACCCTAAAACTAACTCTAAACCTAATCCTAAGCCTTATTCTAACTCTAATCCTAACCATAACCCTAACCCTAAACCTATAACTAACCCTAACAAAACCCTAAACCTAACCCTTACCCTAACACAAAACATATCCCTGAACCTAACACTAATATTTACACTAATCCTAACCCTAAACCTAACTCTAAAACTAATCCTAAACCTAACCCAAACCCTATCCCTAACCCTAAAAACTAACCCTAACCATAACCCTAATATTAACTCTAAAACTAACCCTAACACTAACCTTAATTCTAACCATAACACACTAACCCTAACCCCAACACTAGCCCTTACCCTAAACCTATCTCTAACCCTAACACTATCCCTAACCCTAACCCTTACACTAGCAATAAAGCTAACCCAAAACCTAATCCTATCCCTAACACTAACCCTAACCCTAATGCTAACACGAACCCTATACCTAATATTAAAACTAACCCCAACACTAACCCTTACTAATCCTAAAGCTCACCATACCCTAACCCTAAACCTAAAACTAACCCTAAACATAACCACAACACTAAACTCTAACTTTAACACTAGGCCTAAACCTAACACTAACACTAAACCTGTCTCTAACCCTAACACTATCCCTAACCCTAACCCTAACACTAACACTAACTCAAAACCTAAACCTAACACTAACCTTAACGCTAATATGAACCCTAACCCTAAACCTACCCTAATACTAACTCTAACATTACCCCATACACTAACCCTAACCCTAACCCTAACCCTAACCCTAACACTAACCCTAAACCTAACACTAACCCTAACCTTAACCCTAAAACTAAAACTAACCATAACCCTAACACTTACATGAAACCTAAACCTAACACTAAATTTAACCATAACTGTAACCCAAATCCTAACACTAACACTAACCCTAAACCTAAGCCTAATCCTAACCCTAACACTAACCATAATCCTAAACCTGAACTAACCCTAACCCTAACCCTAAACCTAAAATTAACCCTAACTCTAACCCTAATCCTAACCCTAATTTCAACCACAGCCCTAACCCTAACCCTTACCTAAGCCTAACATTAACCCTAAAGCTAACAATAACCCTTACCTGAAACCAAACACTTACCCTAACTCTCATTCTAACCCTAACCCTAAAACTAACAGTAACCCTAATCCTATCCCTAACCCTAATTTAAACCTAACATTATCCCTAACCTTAACCCTAACATGAACCATTACCCTAACCCTAACCCTAACCCTAATCCTAACAAAAAATATAAACCTAATATAACCCTACCCTAACACTAATCCTAATCATAACCCTAACCCTGACCTAACACTAATCCTAACCCTAACCATGTCCCAAACCCTAATCCTTACCATAATCGTAACACTAACCCTAAACCTAAACTTAACCCTAACTTTAAAACTCACCCTAAATCTACCCTAAACCTAAACCTACCCTAACACTAAACCTAACCGTAACCCTAACACTAATCCTCAACCTAACTCTAACCCTTACCCAAACACTAATATTAAAATTAACCCTAACCCTAACTGTAACAGTAACACTAAGCCTAGCACTAATGCTAAACATATCCCTAACACAAAGCCTAATCCTAAACCTAACAAGAACCCTAACACTAACCCTAACATTAACCCTAACCCTAACACTAAACCTAACCCTAACCCTAACATTAACCCTAAACTAACCCTAACCCTAACACTAAACCTAACCCTAACCCTAACACTAACCATAAAACTAACCCTAACCCTAAGCCTAACCCTGACCTAACCCTAACCATTACATAACCCTAATGTAATCCTAACCCTAATCCTTACCTTACCCTAACCCTAACCAGTAACTCTAACCCTAAACCTAAACCTAATCCTAACACTAACTCTAACCCTATCACTAATCCTAAGCATAAACCTAACCCTAAACCTAACACTAACTTTAACACTATCACTAACACTACCCCTAAACCTAACCCTAATCCTAACACTAACCCTAACCCTAAAATTAACCCTAACACTATCCCGTACCCTAACACTAATTCTAACTCTAATCTAACCATAAATCTAACCCTTACCCTAACCCTAAACTTAACACTAAGCCTATCTTTAACCCTAATTTAAACACTAACCCTAAACCTATCCCTAACACTAACACTATTCTTAATCCTAACACTAACATTAAGCCTAACCCTAAATTTAACCCTAACTTTAACACTAACCCTAACCCTAACCCTAACCCTAACACAAACCTGAATCCTAACCCTAAAACTAATCCTAACACTAACCCTAAAAGTAACTCTAAACTAAAACTAAACCTAACACTAACCCTAACCCTACCACGAAACTTAACCCTAAACCCAACTCTAACACAAACCCTAACCACAAACCTAACCCAACACAAACCCTAACCCTAACCCAAGACTAACCCTACAAGTAACCATAACCCTAACAACAAACCTAATCCTAACCTAATCCTAAGCCTAACGTAAACCTAACCCTAACCCAAACTGTACCCCTAACACAAACCCTAATCCAAACCCTAACCCTAACCCTAACCTAATATTAACTCCAACATTACCCCTTACACTAACCATAATCTAAACCCTAACCTAAGCCTAAAACTAACCCTAAGCCTCACTCTAACCCTGATACTAACCATAACCATAAACCTTACCCTATCCCTAAACCTAACACAAACCCTAACCCTAACCCTTACCCTAACACAAACCATATCCTTCACCCTAACACTAACCCTAACCCTAACACTAACTCTAAAACTGACCTTAACCCTAACCCGAAAAATAACCCTAACCCTAACTCTAAAACTAACCCTAATCATAACCCTAACCTTAAACCTAACACGAACCCTAACCATAACATTAACCCTATTTGTAACACTAACCCTACCCCTAATCCTAGCCCTAACCCTAAAACTAACCCTAAACCTATACCTAATCCTAACAATATTCCTAACACTAATGCAAACTCTAACACTAAACGTAAACTTAAACCTAACTCTAACCCTAACACTAACCCTAACCCTAATGCTAACATGCAACCTAACCATAACCCTAGCCATAACCCTAACCCTAACCCTTAAACTAACCCTAAACCTAACACTAACATAACACTAACCGTAACCCTAACCCTAACCCTAACACTAACTAACCCTAACCTGTACACAAACCATAAATCTGACCCTAACACTAACCCTAACCCTAATCCTAACACTAAACCTAAACCTAATGCTATCCCTAACACTACCCCTAACCATAACCATAACAGTACCTTAAACACTAACCCTAACACCCAACCCTAAACCTAATTTTTACCATAACCGTAATCCTAACTATAACCCTAACCCTAACACTAACCTTAAAACTCACCCTTACCCCAACCATAACCCTATCCCTAACCTTAACCCTAACACTAAGCCTAAACCCAACACTAACTCTTACCCAAACAATATTCCTAACACTAACTCTAATGGTAATTCTAACCCTAACCCTCACTGTAACCCTCAATATAACCCTAAAACAAACCCTAAACCTAAACCTAACACGAACCCTAACCCTTACCCTAACCCTAACCATAACACTAACCCTAAACCTAACCTTAACCCTGACACTAACCCTGATACTAACCCTAACACTAAACCTAAACCTAACACTAACCCTAACCCTAACCATGACCCTTAACCTAACACTAACACTAACCATAAATCTAAAACTAATCCTAACCCTAATTCAACACTAACCCTAACCCTAACCTAACTGTAACCTTAACCCTGACATAATTCTAACCCTAACACTTATCCTAACCCTATTTCTAAACCTAAGCTTAAACCTAACCCTAAACCTAACATTAACCCTAACACTAAACCTAACCCTAATACTAAACCTAAACCTAACCCTAATACTAAACCTAAACCTAACCCTAACCCTAACACTAACCTCAATCGTAACCTTAACCCTAACAATAACCCTAAACCTAACACTAACTCTAACCCTAATACTAACCGCAATGCTAACCCTAAGCCTAACCCTAACACAAAACCTAAACCTAACCCTAACCCTAACACAAAAGATTACCCTAACCCAAACTTTAATCATAACTCTAACCTGAACCTGAACCCTAACACTAACACTAACCCAAACCCTAACACTAACCCTAACCCTAACCCATATATTAAAACTAAACCTAACCCTAAACCTAGCCATAACACTAACCCTAACCTTAACCCAAAATATAACACTAACCCTAACCATAACCCTAACCCTAACACTAACTCTAAACTTATCCCTAACCCTAACACTATTCCTAACCCTAACCCTAAAACCCAACACTAACAGTAAGCCTAACCCTAAATCTAACCCTAACACTCACCCTAACCCTAACAGTAACACTAACTCTAATAATAACCCTCACCCTAACCCTAAACCTTATCTTAACCCTATCCCTAACACTAACACTAACACTAACACTAACCTAACCCTAACCCTAACCCTAACACTAACACTAACACTAACCCTTACCTAACCCTAACCGTAACACAAACCCTAACCCTAACCCTAAACGTACCCTAACCCTAACACAAACCTAACACTAACCCTAATTTTAAAACCAACCCTTACTCTAACCATAACCCTAATCCTAAACCTAACCCCCAAACTAACTCTAAACCTAAAACTAACCCTAACACTAACCCTACCCTAAAACTTACCTTAACCCTAACCCTAACTCTAACATGAACTCTAACCCTAAACGTAACAATAACCCTAAACCTTACCCTAAACCTAATCTTAAACCTAACCCTAACATTACCCCTAACCCTAACCCTAACCCTAACTTGAAACCTAACACTAATGATAATCCTAACCCTAAACCTAACTATAATCCTAACTATAACACTAATCCCTACCATTACCCTAACCCTTTCCTAACCATTACAATAACCCTAACACTAACAAAAACATCAATCCTAACTGTAACCTGAAACCTAAACCGAACCCTAACCCTAACCATAATACTTACCCAAACCCTAACTATTGAGAGCCACAGCCAAAGGGGCCCCAGCAAACTTCCAGCTGCCAGTAAACTTCCAGCTGCCGGCTGATGATTGGCTCACAGTGGCCCCAGCAACATCTAGCTGATTGGCTCCTCTGTGGTGATGCTCATTGGAGATGCTCATTGAGCTGTTTCCCCGCCCTTTCAGACTGCCAGCTGATGATTGGCTCACAGCGGCCCCAGCAACATCTAGCTGATTGGCTCCTCTGCGGTGATGCTCATTGGGCTGTTTCCCTGCCCTTTCAGACCACGGAGCTGCTCATTGGGGGACTTCTTTGGCTCCGCCCACATGACCCAGCCAATCGGCCTCAAGAGCAGGAGGATTGTGGGAGTGAGAGAGGCTTGTGGTGGGGTGAGAGGCTTGTGGGAAGCCGGTGGTGGCAGTTGGGCTCTGAGGGTTTTTCCTGAGGAGCTGTTTTGTTTGGCGTTTGTGGTTCTAAAAATAAAGTTCGTTTCTTTTGACAAGTGGCTCCTGAATTGTGCCCAGCCAGACTGCGGCACTTGGTGGCCTGTACGGGGAATGAACCCGCGACTTTGGTGTTATCAGTCAATGAGGGACTTCTTTTTAACTCGGTAGGATTTCCCCTTCTTCTACTGTTTTCTCTTTGTTTTCCACTATACAAAGTCTAATCTGGGACAGAAAAGATCCATTCTTTATAGGACATATCAGGGCACATACAGGATTGCCTGGAGCCCTTAGTTTGGGCAATGATTTAGCAGATAAAACTACACATGACATATATATTTTCTCTACACTAGAAGAAGCTATAAATTTTCATAAAAGGTTCCATGTCAATGCTAATACTTTACAAAAGCGTTTTAAAATAACTAAGGAACAAGCTAGACAAGTAATAAAACAATGTCAAAATCGTGTGACCTTTTTACCACAAGTTAATCTTGGAGACAACACTAGAGGATTGATACCTAACCATATTTGGCAGATGGACGTCACACACTTGCCAGAATTTGGAAAACTAAAATATTTGCATGTTACAGTTGATACTTCTTCTGGATTTTTGATGGGCTCCCTTCATGCCAGAGAAAAAACTAAAGATGTTATAGCTCATTGCTTACAAAATTTTGCCACTGTGGGCATTCCAAAACAGTTAAAAACAGATAATGCCCCTGGTTATACTTCTACCTCTTTTAAACAATTTTGCTCATCATTTGGCATTACTCACATAACAGGAATCCCATACAATCCACAGGGACAAGGCATAGTTGAAAGAGCTCATCAAACTATTAAAATGTACTTATTAAAGCAAAATGACGGAATTGGGAAGGGGTATATATTCCCCAAAGATAAACTTAAAATAACCCTTTTTACTCTAAACTTTTAAAATTTGGATTCATCAGGATTTAGTGCTGCGGAAAGGCATATGTGCCCAAAAAATGTACATAAGCCCAAGGTACATTGGAAAGATATTCTAACAGGACAATGGAAAGTTCCTGACCCAGTAATTGTCTGGAGTCGGGGGCCTGTTTGTGTGTTTCCACAGGGAGAACAGCAGCCGATTTGGGTTCCAGAGAGATTAACTAAAGCGATTTCTACAGACCAAAAAGAAGATGATTTGGCTCAAATCCATAACAGCTGATATCCCAAACTCCAATTTGGCTATCCTTACATCTGCGACAGAACAAGGATATTTTTTCAATATCTATTTTATTATTTCCCTTTCCCATATCATGAAGTTCTATTTTGTTTTTTGAGCTCATGCAGACCTAGGTTAATATTTTGCTGATCAGTTCCATTTTTTTGACTATAGAGTTTTTAAACATTGCAATGGAGATTTTGGTGAAGGCGATCCCCCACTCACTGTCTTGACAGGGTCACAGTGAGAAAAAGTGTTGGCAAAGCCGCTCTCCCACTGTCTTGACAGCGTCACAGTGAGGATGAATGCTGGCAAAGCCACGCTGGTTGGTGGGTAACCGAAACCATGAGACCCTTTTTTATGTAATTGGGACTTTGCATTTTCATGCTTATGTTTCTCACAGGAGGCATGAGTATGTTAAATGCCAAACAAATTAAATTTCAGATGGCTAGAACAGAACAGGTAGTTCATGCCTTGGAAGCTGTTCTGCTACCCACCCCTCAGCATATCAAGGACAAAATAAAAGGCTATTCTTCTATCTTAGTACATTGTGGACAAACCTAATAACAGACAACAATCATCCTCTGAAAAACAAACTCTTTGAGAACTAGTGCACCTTGACTGAGAAACAAACTCTTTGAGAACTAGTGTATCTTGACTGAGAAACAAAAGAAACTCTCTGAGAAAGCAGCTCAACCAGTTTTATGAGAATAAATTTAAAAATTAATTAAAATAGCTTTATAATACACAGTTTTAGAATAATGTTAAAATATTATTTTATTTAGATTCTTAAGTTTAGAAATTCTTAAGTCTTTAGTTATATAGGTTTCTGATATGCTTTAAGGATGATTCATAAACTTTAGGACATTTTAAATATAAGATTTAAAGGGACTTTTTTAGATGGGAATTTTAGATTAAAAATAAAGTGCAGGTGTACTTTAGGTTAATGATTGGCTAAGAAACTTAGAGTCTGGTTACGTAGTTTGGCATTAGTTAATAAGGAAATAACATATCTTGGGAAAAATAGTAAATCTTGGGAAAATCTGAAGGATGTAAATTGGTGACATGTTTTATTGATGATTCTGTACTTTGATGATTGTATGGCTGGGGGTCATATCCTGGAAGGATGTAGATCGGTGTGCTCTCAATCATGGTTAAGGAAATGTCATGTCTTGGTAAAGTTTTAAATTATATAATCAATGACGTATTGTGAATCTATAATGATGAGAAAAATTGTAATAAAAAGGGGACCCAGAGAAAGCAGCTTTAGCTCTCTCTCTGAAGATTGCTCAAAGGGAACGACTCCTGTCTCATCATTTCGCCGACGCCACTCCTCCTTCGGGACTCCCTGGACCCTGCTGGGGCTGGCCCCCGGCAAGATTTCACCTGTAAAAAGTTATAAGGCCTTTACTATTATGTTATGTGTTGTATGTATTATATTATGTGTGCACACTTGTGTTTTGTGTTATATGTTTGAATGTACGTATGTCCATATATCATATATGATGAGTGCTCATGAAAAAATGGATCCAAATATTTTTTTTTTATTTCACGTGATTTAAATGGTTTAATTTAAATTGGGTAAACAACTGTTGAGGATTGTTTTAATATGTGAATAAAAAAAAGGAGGTTAACAGATATGTTTGTCTACTTTCACCTTTCCTTTTCATTATATTTAATAATTCTCTTCAAGATAATGTAAATTGTTAAGAAAATTGTTTTCTTTTAGTGCCTTCTGGAATGTTACATAATTCTTTCTTTAGCCATTATTGCCAGAATTCCTATCTTCATCCCAGTGCCAGTGAAGACAAAGATAAAACCAATCTACAGCTTCTGCAATAGCCATCACTGAACTGCTTGCAGAACTTGCCTGGACTATGTATCACTTGTATGCATTGTGAATTCACCTGTATGCATTGTGAAATATCCGTTGGTGCAGCGACTTGTGGTAGTGTTGGGGTATTTTTGCTGATGATGTCATCGGTGGTACAATTTTCCCAAAATGAGCCATCAATTGGCTTGGTGTATCTTCCTCCCTTCTGTTTGTCTGATCATTCAGCTAAAATTTGGGGGCCAACAGAGGTGAGGTAAAGAACCTCACCCCCCCCCGCTGGTACCTCTCCACAGGTGTGGCTGTATACTGGACCAGTAGTCAGTGACGGGTAAGACCCAATTACAATGGTACCAACCTAAGACAGGAGGCTGACGCCTTGAGGTCAGCTCATCTGATAACGGGTAAGGACCATATGTACTATTGGACAACCTAAGGCAGGCATGGTCCCTAAGCCACATGCTTGTTGTTTAAACAGAGAGGGGGAGATGTTGAGAGGAGCAGCCGAAGGGGCCCCAGCAAACTTCCAGCTGCCAGCAAACTTCCAGCTGCCGGCTGATGATTGGCTCACAGTGGCCCCAGCAACATCTAGCTGATTGGCTCCTCTGTGGTGATGCTCATTGGAGATGCTCATTGAGCTGTTTCCCCACCCTTTCAGACTGCCAGCTGATGATTGGCTCACAGCGGCCCCAGCAACATCTAGCTGATTGGCTCCTCTGCGGTGATGCTCATTGGGCTGTTTCCCTGCCCTTTCAGACCACGGAGCTGCTCATTGGGGGACTTCTTTGGCTCCGCCCACATGACCCAGCCAATCGGCCTCAAGAGCAGGAGGATTGTGGGAGTGAGAGAGGCTTGTGGTGGGGTGAGAGGCTTGTGGGAAGCCGGTGGTGGCAGTTGGGCTCTGAGGGTTTTTCCTGAGGAGCTGTTTTGTTTGGCGTTTGTGGTTCTAAAAATAAAGTTCATTTCTTTTGACAAGTGGTTCCTGAATTGTGCCAAGCCAGACTGTGGCACTAACCCTATCCCCAACCTTAACCTTTACATTAAAAGTAAACCTAACTCTAAACCTGATACTACCCATAATCCTAACCATAAATCTAAGCCTATACTTAATTATAACACTAATCCAAACACTAATGCTAACCCCAACTGTAACCCTAATGCTAACCCTAACAAGAAACCTAAGCCAATCCCTAACCCTAACCTAAATATAACCCTAAACCTATCCTTAACATGAAACCTAAACCAAAACCTAACCCAACTATAACACTAACCCTAACCCTAAGCCTAACCCTAAACCTAACCCTAACTTAACCCTAATCCTAACACTAACATTAACCCTAATGCTAACATGAACCCTAACCCTAACCCTAACACTCACCCTAACCTAACCCTAACTAATTCTAATTATAATCCTAAACATAAACCTAAGCCTTACCCTAACCCTAACACTAACCCTAAACCTAACACTAACACTATCCTAACCCTAACACTAACCCTAATCATAACCAAAACCATAACCCTAATTCCTAACCCTAAAACTAACCATAACATAAACTGAAAACTTAAGTATAACCCGAACCCTAACCTAACCCTAATCCTAACCCTAAATTTACACTAACCCCAACCCTACTGGAAACCTAACCCTAACCAGAAATCTAACACTAAACCTAACCCTAACCCTAAACCTTACTCTAATCCTAACTCAAACACTAACAGTAACCCTATCCCTAACACTAACCCTAACCCTAACAGTAACCCTAACCTAACCGTAACCCTAACCCTAAAACTAACACTAACTCAAACCCTAAACCTAACCAAAACACTAATACTAACTCTAACACTGACCCTAATGCTAACCCTAACCCTAACACTAACCCTAACCCTAAACCTAACAGGACCTCTCACCCTAACCCTAACACTAACACTAACCCTAACCCTAAACCTAACCAAAATGCTAATACTCACCCTAACACTAACCTTAACACAAACCCTAACCTTAACACTAACTCTAACTCTAATCCTAACACTAAACCTAACCCCAACCCTAACCCTAATACTAACCCTAATTCTAACCATAACCATAACCTTAAGTGTAACCCTAAGCCTAACTTAACCCTAAACCCTACCACAAATCCTAATACTAAACCTAACACTAACCCTAATGCTAACCCTAACCCTAACCCTAACCCTAATCTAATTCTAACCCTAACTTTAATCTTAACCTGAATCCTATCTGTAACCGTAACCCTAAACTTAACCGTAACCATAACCTAACATAAACCCTAACACAACCCTAACACTAAAACTAACGCTAACCCTAAACCTCACCCTAACCCTAACCCTAACAGTAAATCTTTTCATAACCCTAACCATAGCCCTAAACCCTACCCTAACCTAACCCTAACCCTAATACTAACCCTAACACTAACACTTACCCTAACACTAACCCTAACCCTAAAACTAATACTAACCCTAACCCTAAACCTTACCAAAACACTAATACTAACTCTAACACTAAACCTTAATGCTAACCGTAACCCTAACACTAACCCTAACCCTAACCCTAACAGGACCTCTTACGCTAACCCTACATCTAACCCTAACCACAATAGTAACCCTAAACTAACACTAACCCTAATCCTAACCCTAACACTAACGCTAAACCTAAACCTATCCAAAACCCTAATACTATCCCTAACACTAACCCTAATGCAAACCCTAACCATAACAGTAACCCTAACCCTAATTCTACCACTAACACTTAACCAACCCTTACCCTAACCTAACACTAACCCTAACTCTAACCCTAACACTAACCCTGACACTAAACCTAACCAAAACACTAATACTAAACCTAACACTAACCCTAAATTTAACCGTAACCCTAATACTAACCCTAATCCTAACCTTAACAGGAACTCTCACCCTAACCCTAACACTAACACTAACCCTAACAGTAACCCAAACCCTAAACCTAAACCTAACATTAACACTATTCCTAACCCTAAACCTTAACCTAACCCTAACCCTAACCTGTCACTAACCCTAACCCTAATCGTAACCCTAGCCCTAATTCTAAACCTAACCCTAAACCTAAACCTAACAGTAACCCTAAATCTAACCCTAACACGCCCCTAACCCTAACCCTAACCATTTATTCCCCTAACCTAACCCTAACCCTAACCCTAACACTAATCCTAGTCCTAAAACTAACCCTATCCTTAACCTTACCTTAACCCTAACCCTAACCTAAGCCTAACCCCTACCACTAACACTAACCCTAAACCTAACAATAACCCTAAACATATCTCTAACCCTAACCCAAACAGTAATCCTAACCCTAACCCTTATTCTAACACAAACCCTAACCCCAACTCTAACCCTAAAATTACCCTAACACTAACCATAACCTTATCCCTAACCCAATTCCTATCCTGAACAAAAACCCTAATCCAAACGAAAAACCTAGACTGAATGTAACCCTAACCCTAACCTTTACATAACACTAACACTATCCCTAACACTAACCCTAATCCTAACCCTAACCCTATCATTAAAACTAACCATAACCCTAACGCTAAACCTAACATTAACCCTAACCATAACCCTAACACTGACCCTAATACTAACACTAAATACTACCCTAAACCTTAAAACTAACCCTACACTCACCCTAACCCTAACTCTAAACCTAATCCTACCATAGCCCTAACCCTAACACAAACCCTAACCCTAATCCTAACACTAACCCTTACCCTAACCCTAACCCAAACCATAATCCTAACCGTAAACCTAACCCTAACCCTAACCCTAACTCTAACACTAACCCTAAAATTAACTTTAACCCTAACACTATCCCTAACCCAAACCCTAACCCTAACAATAACACTAACCCTAACACTAACCTAACCCTAACACTAACCCTAAACCTAACCCTTACACAAATCCAACCCTAACCCTAACACTATTCCTAAACCTAACCCTAACCCTAACCCTAACCCACTTTATAAATAAACCTAAACCTAACCCTATCACTAACACTACCCTAACCCTAACCCTAACACTTATCCTAACCCTAACCCTAACACTAACAATAATCATAAATCTAACCCTACAACGAAGCCTAACCCTAACACAAAACCTAAACCTAACACTAACTTTAACCCTAATCTTAACCCTCACCCTAACACTAGCCTAAACTTAATAACCCTTACTCTAACAGTAAACCTAACCCTAAACCTAACTCTAAACCTAACACTAACCCTAAACCTAACCCTATCACTAACACTAACCCTAACACTAACACTAAACCTCACCATAAATGTAACCCTAACCCTAACACTTACTCTAAACCTAACCCTAACACTAACCCTAAACCTAGATCTAACACTAACCTAAAGAGTAATCCTAACCCTAAACCTAACCCTAACTGTAACACTAACCCTAAACCTAACCGTAATCCTACACCTAATCCTAATATTAACCCTAACCCTAACTATAACACGAACCCTAAACCTAATTCTAACTGTAACAGTAACCATAACCCTCTCTCACGAAACCTAAACCTAATCCTAACCATAACCCCAACACTAACCCACACCCTAACCCTAATTCCTACCTAAACCTAATACTAAACCTAACCCTAACACTAACCCTAACACTAACCCTACACCTAACCCTAATACTAAACCTAACCCTAAGCATAACCCTAATGTTAACTGTAACCCTAAACCTAACTGAAACCCTAACCCTAACCCAAATCCTAACACTAAACCTAACACTAACCCTAACACTAACCCTAACCCTAATGCTAACCCTATCCATAAACCTAATCCTGTCTCTAAACCTAACCTTAACCCTAACCCTAACCCTTACCCTAATTCTAACACTCACCTAAGCCTAACCCTAAACCTAACACTAACCATAACCCTAAACCTAACACTAATCCTAAAACTAATTATAACCCTAACCCAAACAGTAATGCTATCCCTAATCTTCACCCTAACCTTAACACTAACTCAAACCACAACCCTAACCCTAAACCTAATCCTAAGAGTAATCCTAATCCTAACCCTAACCCTTTCCCTAACCATATCCCTAATTCTAACCCTACCTGTAACCCTATCCATTACCCTAAGCCAAACCCTCACACTAATGCTACCATAGTCCTAACACTAATCCTTAGCCTATCCCAAACCCTAACTCTTTTACTAGCCCTAAACTTAGGCCTTATTCTAGCTCTAGCCTTAACGCAAAACCTGACCCTTATTCTGACCCAACATGAACCCTAGATCTAAACCTGATACTAACCCTAAACCAGACTCTAACTCTTCCCCTACCAGTAAACCTATACCTAAACCTAACAGTAACACTAGCACTAGTCCCTAACCTAATCCTAAATAGAGTCATAAATCTAGCCCTAGCCCTAAACAAAAACCTTGAACTAGCCCTAACAATAACCTTAACCTAACAAAGACTAATCCTATCCCTAGACCCCAATGCTATTCCTAATTCTGGCGCAAACCCTAACCCAAACACTGATGCTTACCCTAACACAAATCCTAGCTCTAAACCTTATCCTAACCCAAACCTAACCCTAACACTAGACTTATCCATAACCCTAACACTAAAACTAGTCATAACCATAACCCAAGCTCTTACATTACACATAGCCCTAATGCTAGCCATAAACATCACACAAACCTAGCCCTTATCCTAGCCCTAGACCTAGCCTTAATTGTAACCCTAACCATAACCCTAGACCTAACCCTAACCCTCGACCTAGTCCTAAACCTAGCTCAAACTCTAACCCCTTCCCTAATCATAACACTAACCCTAACCCTAGCCCGGCTCTAAACCTAACCCTTGCCCTAGACCTAACCCTAGCTCAAACCCTAATACTTACCATAAATCTAACCCTGACACTAACCCTAGGCCTAACCCCAACCCTAGTCCTAATTCTAACCTTAACCCTAGCCCTAACCTTAGCTCTAACCCTATCCATTACCCTAAAGATAAGCCTAAACCTAATGCTAACCCTATCACTAACAATAACCATATCCATTACTCTAAACCTAACCTGAATCCTAAACCAAACCCTATCCCTTACCTGAATCCTAAACTGAACCCTAATGCTAATACAAGCCTTAACCCTAAACCTTAACCTAAACCAAACCATACCTAGGCCCTGACCCTAATAAAACACCTAGCTTTAAACCTGACCCTTACCCTAAACCTAACCCTTACACTAGACCTAGCCATAACCTAACCATAAAACTACCACTTACTTTGAACCTAGACCTGACATTAACCCTAGCCTTAATCTTAGCCCCAGCCCTAACACATACCCTCATCCTGGCACTAAACCTAGCTTTAATCCTAACCTGATCCCTAACCCTAGCCCTAAATCAAATTCTAACCCGAACCCTAGCTCTAAACCTAGCTATAACCCCCTTCCCCTAAATCTAACCCTAACCCTAACACTAACACTAACCATAACCCTACCCCTAACCCTAAGCCAACCCTAACACTAACCCTAGTGCTAATCCTAGCCCTAATTTAGCCCTAACCCTGAACCTGCCCTAACCCTAGCCCAAAGAATAACTCTAATCACACCCCAGTCCTATTTCTAGTTCTAACCCTATCCATTACCATAACCCTAACACTAGCCCTAACCTTAATCCTAATGCAGGCCCTAGCCCTAAACCTAGATCTAACCATAACAATAAATCTAAGCCTAAACCTCATTCTACCACTAGCCCTTACACTATCGCTAATCCTAAAACTAGCCCTAACCCTAGCCCTAGCTCTAAAGCAAAACTGAGCCATAGCCCTAACCTGTCCTTAGCCTAAAGGTAATGCTAGACCTGACATTAGCCCTATCCCTAATTCTTACGCTAACCCTAACACAAAACCTAACCCTACACCTAGCCTTAATCCTAGCTCTAATTTGAGTCCTATCCCTAACCCTGATCAGTAACACTGATCCTGACTCTGACCCTAACACTAATCCTATATCTAATAATTTCCCTAAACCTAAACCTAATCTAAACACTAGATCTTGACCTAGACTTAATGCTTTCTCTAATCATAACCCTAGTTCTTACATTATCCGTAGTCCTACACTAGCCCTAACCTAACCCAAAACCTAGCCCTAATTCGAGCCCTAACTCTAGTTTTATTTTTTAAAATACAATCTATGCTTTATTTTTTTTATTAGTTGTTCAAAAACATTACAAAGCTCATGACATATGATCTTTCATACATTTGATTGAAGTAGGTTATGAACTCCCGTTTTTACCCCAAATACAAATTGCAGAATCACATCGGTTACACATTCACATATTTACGTAATGCCATATTAGTGATTGTTGTATTCTGCTACCTTTCCTATCCCCTACTATCCCCCCTCCCCTCCCCGCCCATCTTCCCTCTCTACCACATCTGCTGTTGTTCAATTCTCTCCCTTGTTTTTCCCCCCTTTCCCCTCACAACCTCTTATATGTAATTTTGTGTAACTTTGAGGGTCTCCTTTCATTTCCATACAATTTCCCTTCTCTCTCCCTTTCCCTCCCACCACTCATCTCAGTTTAATGTTAATCTTTTCCTCATGCTCTTCCTCCCTGCTCTGTTCTTAGTTGCTCAAAGAAGACATTTGGCATTTGTTTTTTAAGCAGAGATCCAACATGGCGGTGGGTGGGGAGGCAGCGCTTTCAGTACCTCCTCAATAACGGGGTCAGAGAGACGCATTGATATGCTTAGATTCTACCTGCTGAATAACTCCTAGCAAAATTCCACTGAAGAGAGACCGGCCAGGAATTAGTAGGATTTTTGGAGGTGACAGTTTTCCCCAGACAAGTGAATCTGCCACGTGGTGCAGAGGTCCAGACCCACCAGCTGCTGCCCGCATGACTCCGCGACCGTCGGCCGCTCGCCCAGGGCCCTCATGACTGGGCGGCTAGCCTCCGAGGAGCAGCTCAGCAGGAGCGGGGCAGGGACTCTAGGAAGAGGTCTCTAGCCAAGCCTTCATGAAATAGCAAACTAGCAACTGAAACCAACCAGAGACAGACCAGTCCCACCCCTCCCTTCGGACACTCCGGCAAGGAGCCTGGGGCCCGCAATAGCAGAGAGGTGACGTCACCGGAGTTTGGCAGACTGGATTCCTTCCCCTCAGAATCCACTTTAGCAGGTGTGTGACTCCCACCACCTCCAGATACAAGCAGCCGGGAAACCTCGGGAATCTCTCCGGGGGTGTGTCTGTAGGAAAGCAGAGGGGATTCCCGATCCCTAAATCCCCTTACCACCAGCGGCAAAGTTCTTAGCCTCCAGTTTCCGGGGTGTGCCCACCAAAGGGGTCCGGAAAAATTAAACTGTTGGTTCCCAGATCACCGCTCCACAGCACTGGGGCTTAGATGAATGACAGAGAGAGTGTTCAGTCATTTGGGAAATAGGACACACGGTGGGGCTGCAAGTGTAACCAGATCCTTGGGGAACCGCCTCCAGTGAACAGGACATGTCTGGCTGGCTGGCAGGAGGAAGGGGGGAAGAGCCGGAGAAGTGAAACAGCTCTGGACTAACAGGATTGAGAGACTCCCAGGAGCCGCCTTACAGGGATTGCTGTAGGCACATAGAGGGCAGAAGCTCGGCTCGGAGGGCACAGCTCCACCTACTGGAAGAGAAGAAAATGGATCTCTAAGACTTCAATTTTTCTCTCTTTTTTCTTTTCTCCCCCTTTCCTTCTTTCTTTCTTTCCCATTTCAAGTTTTATTGTTCTTTCCATTCACCTCTAATCTATCTATCTCTCTCTCCTTCTTTCTTTTTAAGAGCACCTTCCTTCCTCTACCCCCCAACTTTCATCCCTAGCATTACATCTTCCATTACGTGTAATTGTCTAAATGCAAATAGGTGAATGTTTCGAGGCTGTCTATAGGGCTCCTAAATACCTAGCTACTACCAAACACCCTGAGCCAATCACCTGTTAATATCCCCCTTCAGAAGAGCAATCTTCCAAAGTAGCCAAGACATACGAACCCTCATACCATCACAGCACCTAACCTAAACATAAAGTCCTAAGACCAAACAACAGATCACTATATGCATACAGAATTCAGAAGCCTTTTATGAATTGAATGAATCAGCTTTAAAGTACAATAAAGCCCAACATTTCTAGGCATGGTCTCCCACCACAAAGGAGAGACCACAGAGATATACAAAACCAAAACAAATTTATAGGAGAAAACAGAAACACAGCAGTTAAACAGAGTCGGAAGTAACATGAACAACATGAAAAAACAAGGGAAAAAATGATTACAAACAATGCAGGACAACCTAAATCTACAGGAGAACCTAGAGGCATCAGAAAAATGGACAGAGAAAGAACTCAGGCATACCTGACTCAGATGGAATGGAATCTTAGAGAAGTCATGAGACAGCAAGTCGAAACAATGAAAGAATACTTTGAAAACGAATTGCATAAGCAAATTCAAATTGCAAAGAAGGAACTCTACCAGGAGATAGAGATCCTAAAAAAAAATCGAACAGTGATCCTAGAAATGCAGGAAAACCGTAAACAAAATTAAAAACTCAAACGAGAATATTACAAATAGACTAGATCAAGTAGAAGCCAGAAAATCAGATAATGAAGACAAAGTTTATCAACTTGAAAAGAATATAGTCAACACAGAAAGGATGCTCAAAATTCATGAGCAATCTATCCAAGAGATATTGGATGTCATATAAAAACCAAACTTGAGAGACATTGGGATAGAAGAAGGCATAGAGGTTCAAACCAAAGGAATGAACAATCTATTGAATGAAATAATCCTAGAAAACTTCCCAGATATGAAAGATGGAATGGATTGCCAAATCCTGGAAGCCTAAAAGACCCCAAACATTCAAAACTGTAATAGACCAACTCCAAGACACATAATTATGAAGATATCCAACATACAGAACAAGGAGAGAATATTAAAAGCTACGAGAGAAAGGAGGCAGATTACATTCGGAGGTAAAACAATTAGGTTAATGGCTGATTTTTCATCACAGACTTTAAAAGCAAGAAGATCCTGGAACAAAGTATTTCAAACGCTGAAAAATAATGGACTCCAACCAAGAATACTGTATCCAGCAAAATTAAGCTTCAGATTTGACAATGAAATTAAAATATTTCTTTTTTTTATTGTTGGTTGTTCAAAACATTACATAGTTCTTGATATATCATATTTCACACATTGATTCAAGTGGGTTATGAACTCCCATTTTTACCCTGTATACACTGCAGAATCACATCAGTTACACTTCCATTGATTTACATATTGCCATACTAGTGTCTGTTGTATTCTGCTGCCTTTCCTATCCTCTACTATCCCCCCTCCCCTCCCCTCCCCTCCCCTCTTCTCTCTCTACCCCCTCTACTGTAATTCATTTCTCCCCCTTGTATTATTTTTCCCTTTCCCCTCACTTCCTCTTGTATGTAATTTTGTATAACCCTGAGGATCTCCTTCAAATTCCATGCAATTTCCCTTCTCTCTCCCTTTCCCTCCCACCTCTCATCCCTGTTTAATGTTTATATTCTTGTCATGTTCTTCACGCCTACTCTGTTCTTAGTTACTCTCCTTATATCAAAGAAGACATTTGGCATTTGTTTTTTAGGGATTGGCTGGCTTCACTTAGCATAATCTGCTCTAATGCCATCCATTTTCCTCCAAATTCTATGATTTTGACACTTTTTAATGTAGATTAATACTCCATTGTGTATAAATGCCACATTTTTTTTATCCATTCGTCTATTGAAGGGCATATAGGTTGGTTCCACAGTCTTGCTATTGTGAATTGTGCTGCTATGAACGTCGATGTAGCAGTGTCCCTGCAGCATGCTCTTTTTAGGTCTTTAGGGAGTAAACTGAGAAGGGGAATAGCTGGGTCAAATGGTGGTTCCATTCCCAGCTTTCCAAGAAATCTCCATACTGCTTTCCAAATTGGCTGCACCAATTTGCAGTCCCACCAACAATGAACAAGTGTACCCTTTTCCCCACATCCTCGCAGCACTTGTTGTTTGACTTCAGAATGGCTGCCAATCCTACTGGAGTGAGATGGTATCTTAGGGTGGTTTTGATTTGCATTTCTCTGACTGCTAGCGATGGTGAGCATTTTTTTCATGTACTTGTTGATTGATTGTATGTCCTCCTCTGAGAAGTGTCTGTTCAGGTCCTTGGCCCATTTGTTGATTGGGTTATTTGTTATCTTATTGTCTAATTTTTTGAGTTCTTTGTATACTCTGGATATTAGGGCTCTATCTGAAGTGTGAGGAGTAAAGATTTGTTCCCAGGATGTAGGCTCCCTATTTACCTCTCTTATTGTTTCTTTTGCTGAGAAAAAACTTTTTAGTTTGAGTAAGTCCCATTTGTTGATTCTAGTTATTAACTCTTGTGCTATGGGTGTCCTATTGAGGAATTTGGAGCCCGACCCCACAGTATGTAGATCGTAGCCAACTTTTTCTTCTATCAGACGCCATGTCTCTGATTTGATATCAAGCTCCTTGATCCATTTTGAGTTAACTTTTGTGCATGGCGAGAGAAAGGGATTCAGTTTCATTTTGTTGCATATGGATTTCCAGTTTTCCCAGCACCATTTGTTGAAGATGCTATCCTTCCTCCATTGCATGCTTTTAGCCCCTTTATCAAATATAAGATAGTTGTAATTTTGTAGATTGGTCTCTGTGTCCTCTGTTCTGTACCTTTGTTCCACCTGCCTGTTTTGGTACCAGTACCATGCTGTTTTTGTTACTATTGCTCTGTAGTATATTTTGAAGTCTGGTATCGCTATACCGCCTGATTCACACTTTCTGCTTAGCATTGTTTTTGCTATTCTGGGTCTTTTATTTTCCATATGAATTTCATGATTGCTTTATCTATTTCTACAAGAAATGCCGTTGGGATTTTGATTGGCATTGCGTTAAACCTGTAGAGAACTTTGGGTAATATCACCATTTTGATGATGTTATTTCTGCCTATCCATGAACAGGGTATATTTTTCCATCTTCTAAGATCTTCTTCTATTTCTCTCTTTAGGGTTCTGTAGTTTTCATTGTATAAGTCTTTCACCTCTTTTGTTAGGTTGATTCCCAAGTATTTTATTTTTTATTTTTGAGGATATTGTGAATGGAGTGGTTTTCCTCATTTCCATTTCAGAGGATTTGTCGCTGATATACAGGAATGCCTTTGATTTATGCGTGTTGATTTTATATCCTGCCACTTTGCTGAATTCATTTATTAGTTCTATTAGTTTATTTGTAGACCCTTTTGGATCTTCTAGGTATAGAATCATGTCTTCAACAAATAGTGATAATTTAAGTTCTTCTTTTCCTATTTTTATGCCTTTAATTTCTTTCATCTAATTGCTCTGGCCAGTGTTTCGAGAACTATGTGGAACAGAAGTGGTGAGAGAGGGCATCCCTGTCTTGTTCCAGATTTTAGAGGGAATGTCTTCATTTTGGTCTCCATTCAGAATGATGCTAGCCTGAGGCTTAGCATAGATTGCTTTTACAATGTTGAGGTATGTTCCTGTTATTCCTAGTTTTTCTAGAGTTTTGAACATAAAGGGATGCTGTACTTTGTCAAATGCTTTTTCTGCATCTATTGAGATGATCATATGGTTCTTATTTTTAAGTCTATTGATGTGGTGAATAACATTTATTGATTTCCGTATATTGTTTTTTTTTTGCAGATGCACAAATAATTTAATGTAAATGTTTTTAAAGTCATTCTCCATTAAAATTCTTCATTATATTCCAAAAAGTGCAAATACACTAAAAGATTCACGTTTTACATGTAAAAAATAAAGAGGAAGAAGAAAAATTCACTTATTTAAGGAACTATCCTTATAATGAAACAATGAGTTGTAATACATGTGTCTTCTAGTTAAATAAAAAAGCAAATTCACATTATCCAGAATCCTGGCTCATAACAAGCTCAAGTCACTCTGGCACGCACCCATACGTAGTTGCCTCTCACAGACTTCCACCCGTGGCAGCTAAGACACTGAGATACTGCAGCTAAAATATCTCCTTATAGGACCACACAACTGTTTCTCCTGGAAAATGTGTACAAAGGTATTTTTATCCCCAAACAAATATTCTATACCTTCACAACAGGCAATTCTTTATCCATTGAAGACTTATACAGTCCCTAACATTCCTCCTGCCCTCAAGTGACAGACATAAGCTCTCAACAATTTATGCCATAGGGATAATCCTGTTTCACAGACATTGGAGATAAGACACACCATCAATGCCTCAAGACACTGAGTCCCACAAGAAGGCCAGTAACACGGGTACTACAAAGCACATGTGTGGTATCCACAGCAGAAGTTAAGCAATCTTGACGGTTATTTGATGGAAGTTTATAAAAATATAAAGGAGTGACAATGCAAAATGATGGTTGCATGTTCAAAACCCACAGGGACTCATGTTTCCAAAAAAGGTGTTTAGGAGTCACAGGAAGAAGGAGATGTCAAATCATTAGTAATCCCTATCGTATTTCTGTGACTGTGTATGTAAAAGTAACACTGGATGATGTGCTTAAGGCTGATTTGCTAAGATACCCAGATATTCTGTAACGGTGGGAAGAGTTGGAGATTTGAAAGAGCAATTGGTTGAGTTCTCCCTTGCCTGGATGCTCACTTCTCCCTGCCCCAACACAGGCTGACAGGAAACTGTCTAAAACAAAGCACTACACCACCCTTGTGCTAAAGAGAAAGTATCCACACATGGGTAAAGAGAGCCAGAGCCTCAAGAACTGCAGCGCCCACACATCACGTGACCTGCCCCCACCCAACCCTCCCACCCATCTGACTTCCTGCTTTGTCAAGACTTGACCCAATTGGGTCAGCGCTTGGGAGCTGCCTTGCTGGGTATGGAGTCAGACTTCCTATCTGTGCAGAATCAGGAGGAAGGACAGTCTGCTCATTGTCACAGGATCTTTCCTGTAAAAGAGAATGAGTTCTTTTCTCTCCAAAAACTCAGAGGAGCACCTTCTGACACAGACCAGCCTCAACCACTTCACTCATAGAGCAAGAGAGATGCTGGATCAAGCCCCAGACTCTCACAATGAGGTACACTCTGATCATAGAAATCCTGTAGCAAAACTCCCAGTACAAGCTCCTCACTCATCATGTACTTCATAAAACCGTCATCTTCCCATGGAACCCCAAACTGCAGGTGATAGGTTGCTGTGGCGTTTTCACCACTGAAGTCCACTATTTCAACTGAAGTGAAATAATGACTCAGAGATGGAGATTTACTATACACATCTTCAAGCCTTTTAGTGAGCAGGTGAGGCAATTCCTCTTCTGTAATGCACTCTTCTGGAATGTTGAGCATGACGAAGAATGTTTTGTTTGATGATATCTCAAATATTTCATTTTCATCTTCATCAATATAAGTTACTCCACTAAGACATAAACCAATGATGATCACTATAATGAGACCCAGGAAGATGGAGGTGATGACCATCCACAGTTTACACTTGCCGACCAACTTCTTATTGCAGGAGCTCCAGGGACTTTCCTTCTTGGCCTGGTCTGGGCTGGTGTCATTGGCCGAAGCAGCCAGGACCTGGAGGGCTCCATTGAGAGGTGTCTGCTCATCCCGCTGCTCCTGGAGCACCGAGAGCTCCAGGTCTTCTTCTGAGGATGAAGGCTTGGCCCCTTCTATGGGCTGGCTGAGAAGAGCTGAGTGGCTCGGCTGGGAGGCCAGACCCACACACCTGCGGGTGCAGAGTCCGTGGTGGCCTCCCGGGTTCACACTCCACCTGATTTCCGTATATTGAACCAGCCTTTCATCCCAGGGATGAATCCTACATGATCATGGTGCACAATTTTTTTGATATGTATTTGAATCCGATTCACCAGAATTTTATTGAGGATTTTTGCGTCTAGGTTCATTAGAGATATTGGTCTGTAGTTTTCTTTCTTTGAAGTGTCTTTGTCTGGTTTAGGAATTAGGGTGATGTTGGTCTCGTAGAATGAATTTGGAAGTTCTCCCTCTTTTTCTATTTCCTTGAATAGCTTGAAAAGTATTGGTATTAGTTCCTCTTTAAAAGTTTTGTAAAACTCTGCTGTATACCCATCGGGTCCTGGGCTTTTCTTAGTTGGTAGTCTTTTGATGGTTTCTTCTATTTCCTCAATTGATATTGGTCTGTTTAGGTTGTCTATATCCTCCTGACTCAATCTGGGCAGATCATATGACTCAAGAAATTTATCGATGCCTTCACTATCTTCTATTTTATTGGAGTATAAGGATTCAAAATAATTTCTGATTATCTTCTGTATTTCTGAAGTGTCTGTTGTGATATTGCCTTATTCATCCCATATGCTAGTAATTTGAGTTCTCTCTCTTCTTCTCTTCATTAGCATGGCTAAGGGTCTGTCGATTTTATTTATTTTTTCAAAGAACCACCTTTTAGTTTTGTCAATTTTTTCAATTGTTTCTTTTGTTTTGATTTCATTAATTTCAGCTCTGATTTTAATTATTTCTTGCCTTCGACTTCTTTTGCTGTTGTTTTGTTCTTTTTCTAGGATTTTGAGATGAAATATGAGATCATTTATTTGTTGGTTTTTTCTCTTTTTAAGGAATGAACTCCAAGCAATGAATTTTCCTCTTAGAACTGCTTTCAATGTGTCCCATAGATTCTGATATGTTGTGTCTGTGTTTTCATTTATCTCTAAGAATTTTTTAATTTCCTCCTTGATGTCTTCTATAACCCATTGATCATTCAGTAACCTATTGTTCATTCTCCAAGTGATGCATGATTTTTCTTTCCTGTCTAATGTCTTCCTTGAGACTCCAGATCATCTGAAGCATGTATATCCTGAATTCTTTATCTGACATTCCATCTGCTGCAGCTATTACCTCTTCTAAAGTTGAGTTGACCTGCATTGCTTGTGGTCCTTTCTTTCCTTGTCTTTTCATACTGCTCGCGTTTCTTTCTGCTTGGTGAAACTGTTGTGTTTTTGAAATTTTCCCCCTATTTATTTATATTGCTCTTGTATAGTTGAAAAGTCTCCCTTGCAGGGTGGGCAGCGGCTGTGCTCCTCCTCCAATTGGGGTGATCTCTCTACCATGCTGGAGGGCCACTGTGTCTGTTCTGCTGGTGGGTGGCAGGTCTGCCTACCTTGCAGGCACGGGCGGCGGCTCTGCTCTGCCCCTCCTCCAATTGGTGTGACTTGTCTACCATGCCTGCAGACCCCTGGGCCTGTTCTGCCGGTCGGTCACAGGTCTGCCTACCTTGCAGGTGCAGGCGGTGGCTCTTCTCTGTCCTTACTCCAATTGGGGTGACGTGTCTACCATGCTGGCGGGTCGCTGGGCCTGTTCCAGGCGTGGGAGGCATCTCTGCTCTGCCCCTACTCCAACTGGGGTGTCGTGACTTCCATGCCGGCGGGTCGCTGGGCTTGTTCCAGGCGTGGGCGGTGGCTCTGCTCTACCACTACTCCAATTGGGGTGATGTGACTACCACGCCGGCAGGCCGCTGGGCCTGATCTGCCGGTCGGTCGCAGGTCTGTCTACTTTGCGGGTGCGGGTGGCGGCTCTGCTCTGTCCCTCCTCCAATTGGTGTGACGTGTCTACCACGCCCCTGGACTGCTGGGCCTGTTCTGCCGGTCAGTCGCAGGTCTGCCTACCTTGCGGGTGCGGGTGGCGGCTCTGCTCGGCCCCTACTCCAAATGGGGTGACGTGACTGCCACGCCAGCGGGTTGCTGGGCCTGTTCTGGGCACGGGCTGCAGCTCTGCTCTGCCCCTACTCCAATTGGGGTGATGTGACTACCATGCCGGCGGGCCGCTGGGCCTCTAAAATACTTTATGATAAAAAAACTTAAAAGAATTCACAGCCAGAAAACCAGCACTGCAAAGCATTTTGAGCAAAATACTACAAGAAGAGGAATTGAAAAATAGCACCCAAAACTAACAGTGGGAGGTATCTCAGTAAAGGGGGAGAAAAATAACCAAAGAGGAAAAACTAGCCAAACTAAAATAAATAAATAAATAAACATCACTGGAAGTACAAGCCATATTTCAATAGTAACCTTAAATGTTAATGGCTTAAATTCACCAATCAAGAGACATTGGCTAGTAACCTGGATTAAAAAAAAAAAAAACAGATCCAACAATATGCAGCCTACAGGAGACTCATATGATAAGAAAAGACATACAGAGGCTGAAGGTGAAAGGTTGGGAAAAATCATACCACTCACATGGTCCTCGGAAGCAAGCAGGAGTGGCCATATTCATATCAAATAAAATCAACTTCAAACCTAAGTTAATCAAAAGGGATAAAGAAGGACACTATATAATGTTAAAAGGAACCATCCACCAACAAATCATAACAATTATCAATTTGTATGCACCAAACAATGGTGCTGCAACGTTCATAAAACAAACTCTCCTCAAGTTCAAGAGTCAAATAGACCACAACACAATAATTATGGGTGACTTCAACACACCACTCTCTCCATTAGACAGATCCTCCAGACAAAAGCTGGATAAACAAACTATAGAACTCAATAACACAATCAATAACCTAGACTTAACCAACATATATAGAATATATCAACCATCATCAAGTGGATACACGTTCTACTCAGCAGCACATGGATCTTACTCAACAATAGACCATATATTATGCCATAGGGCAACTCTTAGTAAATATAAAGGTGTGGAGATAATACCATGCACCTTATCTGATCATAATGGAATGAAACTGGAAATCAATGATAAAAGAAGGAAGGAAAAATCCTGCATCACCTGAAAAATGAACAACATGTTACTGAATGATCAATGGGTTACAGAAGACATAAAGGAGGAAATCAAAACATTCTTAGAGATAAACGACAATACAGATACAACATACCGGAATCTATGGGACACAATGAAAGCAGTTTTAAGAGGGAAATTCATTTCCTGGAGTTGTTCCTCAAAAAAAGAGATAAACAACAAATAAATGAACTCGCACTACATCTCAAAACCCTAGAAAAGGAAGAGCAAAACAACAGCAAATGTAGTAGAAGACAAGTAATAATTAAAATCAGAGTGGAAATCAACAAAATTGAAACAAAAAAAACCATTGAAAAAATTGATATAACTAAAAGTTGGTTCTTCGAAAAAATAAATAAGATTGACAGACACTTATCCATGCTAACAAAGAGAAGAAGAGAGAGAACTCAAATTACTAACATACGGGATGAAAAATGCAATGTCACAATGGACACTACAGAAATACAGAAGATAATTAGAAAATATTTTGAAACCCTATATTCCAATAAAATAGAAGATAGTGAAGATATCAATAAATTTCTTAAGGCATATGATCTGCCCAGATTGAGTCAGCAAGACACACACAATTTAAACAGACCAATAACAAAGGAAGAAATAGAAGAAGCCATCAAAAGACTACCAACCAAGAAAAGCCTTGGACTCGATGGGTATACAGCGGAGTTTTACAAAACCTTCAAAGAAGAATTAATACCAATACTTTTCAAGCTATTTCAAGAAATAGAAAAAGAAGGAGCTTTTCCAAATTCATTCTATGAGGCCAACATCACCCTGATCCCGAAACCAGACAAAGACACTTCAAAGAAAGAAAACTACAGACCAATATCTCTAATGAATGTAGATGCAAAAATCCTCAATAAAATCCTGGCAAATCAAATACAAAAGCATATGAAAAAAAGTGTGCACCATGATCAATTAGGATTCATCCCTGTGATGCAAGGCTGGTTCAATATATGGAAATCAATAAATGTTATTCACCACATCAATAGACTTAAAGATAAGAACCATATGATCATCTCGATAGATGCAGAAAAAGCATTCAACAAAGTACAGGATCACTTTATGTTCAAAACACTAGAAAAACTAGGAATAACAGGAACTTACCTCAACATCGTAAAAGCTATATATGCTAAGCCTCAGGCTAGCATCATTCTGAATGGAGAAAAACTGAAGGCATTCCCTCTAAAATCTGGAACAAGACAGGGATGCCCTCTCTCACCACTTCTATTCAATTTAGTTCTTGAAATACTAGCCAGAGCAATTAGAAAGACAAAAGAAATTAAAGGCATAAAAATAGGAAAAGAAAAACTTAAATTATCACTATTTGTTGAAGACATGATTCTATACCTAGAAGATCCAAAAGGGTCTACAAAGAAACTACTGGAACTAATAAATGAATTCAGCAAAGTGGCAGGATATAAAATCAACACGCATAAATCAAAGGCATTCCTGTATATCAGCAACAAAACTTCTGAAATGGAAATGAGGAAAACCACTCCATTCACAATATCCTCAAAAATAAAAAATAAAATACTTGGGAATCAACCTAACAAAAGAGGTGAAAGACTTATACAATGAAAACTACAGAACCCTAAAGAGAGAAATAGAAGAAGATCTTAGAAGATGGAAAAATATACCCTGTTCATGGATAGGCAGAAATAACATCATCAAAATGGTGATATTACCCAAAGTTCTCTACAGGTTTAACGCAATGCCAATCAAAATCCCAACGGCATTTCTTGTAGAAATAGATAAAGCAATCATGAAATTCATATGGAAAAACAAAAGACCCAGAATAGCAAAAGCAATTCTAAGCAGGAAGTGTGAATCTGGAGGTATAGCGATACCAGATTTCAAACTGTACTACAGAGCAATAGTAACAAAAACAGCATGGTACTGGTACCAAAACAGGCAGGTGGACCAATGGTACAGAACAGAGGACACAGAGACCAATCTACAAAATTACAACTTTCTTATATTTGATAAAGGGGCTAAAAGCATGCAATGGAGGAAGGATAGCATCTTCAACAAATGGTGCTGGGAAAACTGGAAATCCATATGCAACAAAATGAAGCTGAACACCTTTCTCTTGCCATGGACAAAAGTTAACTCAAAATGGATCAAAGAGCTTGATATCAAATTAGAGACTCTGCACCTGATAGAAGAAAAAGTTGGCTCTGATCTACATATTGTTGGGTCAGCTCCAAATTCCTTAATAGGACACCCATAGAACAAGAGTTAATAACGAGAATAAACAAATGGGACTTACTCAAACTAAAATTTTTTTTCTCAGCAAGAGAAACAATAAGAGAGGTAAATAGGGAGCCTACATCCTGGGAACAAATTTTTACTCCTCACACTTCAGATACAGCCCTAATATGCAGAGTATACAAAGAACTCAAAAAATCAAACAATAAGAAAACAACCCAATCAACAAATGGGCCAAAGATCTGAACAGACACTTCTCAGAGGAGGATACAATCAATCAACACGTACATGAAAAAATGCTCACCATCTCTAGTAGTCAGAGAAATGCAAATCAAAACCACCCTAAGATACCATCTCACTCCAGTAAGATTGGCAGCCATTATAAGTCAAACAACAATAAGTGCTGGCGAGGATGTGGGGAAAAGTGTACACTTTTACATTGCTGGTGGGATTGCAAATTGGTGCGGCCAATTTGGAAAGCAGTATGGAGATTCGTGGGAAAGCTGGGAATGGAACCACCATTTGACCCAGCTATTGCCCTTCTCGGACTATTCCCTGAGGACCTTAAGAGAGCATAGTATAGAAATACTGCCACATTAATGATCATAGCCACACAATTCACAATAGCTAGACTGTGAAACCAACCCTGATGCCCTTCAATAGACGAATGGATAAAAAAATGTGCCATTTATACACAATGGAGTATTATGCAGCACTAAAAAATGACAAAATCATGGAATTTGCAGGGAAATGGATTTCATTAGAGCAGATTATACTAAGTGAACCTAACTCTAGTTTTAATCATAGCCCTAACCCTATCCCTAGTTCCAACACTTAACCTAACCCTAACCCTAACCCTAAACCTTGTCCTAACCCAAAACCTAAACTGAACCAAAGCCCTATTCCTAACCATAACAGTAGCCCTCATCCTAGATAAAATTTTATCCATTACCCTAAACATAACCCTAAGGAAATTCTAACCCTAGGCCTAACCCTAACCATAGCCCTAACCTAACCATAACCCTAGTCCTAACTGTAGCTCTAATCCTATCCATTAACTGAACCATATCTTTAACCAAATTGTATCCCTAGGCCTAACTCTAACCCTATGCCTTACCGTAACCCTGTCCATTATACTAAACCTAACCTGAACCTGAAACCTAAACATATCAATTACCCTAACCCTAATGTTAATTTTAGCCCTAACCCTAAACCTTAACTTAACCCATACCCTAACCCTGACTCTGACCCTAATAATACCCCTAGCTTTAAACCTGACCCTAACCCTCAACCTAACCCTTACAATAGACCTGGTCATAAACCTAAACCTAAAACTATCCCTAACCATAACCCTAGAACTGACATTAGCCATAGACCTAATCCTAGCCCTAACCCTAGTACAAAACCTACCCCTAATCCTAGCCCTAAGCCTAGCGTTAGTCCTAATCCTAACCTCTACCAGATTCCTAAACCTAATTTTATCCCATGCCATAGCCCAAAATGTAGCTGTAACATCATACCTTACCCTAACCCTAACGCTAACCCTAACACTAGCCCTAACTCTAGGCCAAAAATCTAACACTAACCTTAGGGATAATCCTAGTCCTAATTAACCCTAATCATAAACCTAATCCTATCCCTAGCCCTATGACTAACTCTAACTCTCGCCCTAGCCCTAGCCCTAGTTCAAAACCTATCCCTTACCATAACCAAAACACTAGCCCTATCCCTAGCCCCAACCCTAACTCTAACCATCGTCCAATCCCTAAACCTGGTTGTAAACCCTAACCTTAAGCCAAAACCTCACCCTAACACTAGCCCTAAACCTAATGCTAATTGGAAAACTAGCTCTAACCCTACCCTAGCCCTAAAACAGAACCGAGCCATAATCCTAACCCTAACCCTTAACCTAAACCAAACACTAACCTTACACCTATCCCTAAACTTAGCCCTATTTTGAGTCCTAACCCTAACCATAGAAATAACCCTGACCCTGAGTCGAACCCTAACAGTATCCTTAGATCTAAACATTGCCATAACTCTAACCCTAGAACTAGCACTAATCAGAAAACTAGTTCTTTAATTAGCCATAGCCCTAATGCTAACACAAATCCTAGCCCTAATCCGAGCCCTGATTCTAACCCTAACCCTAATGTAGTACCTCTAACCATACCTTACCCTAAGCCAAACCCTCTCCCTAATTCTACTCTAGTCCTAACCTTAATCCTTAGCCTACCCCAAACCCTATCTCTATTACTAGTCCTAAACCTAGCCCTCATTATAACTTTAACCCTAATACTAACCCTGACCCTTATTCTGACCCAAACACTAACCCTAGATCCAAACCTGACCCTAACCCTAAACCAAACCCTAACACTACCCCTACTGGTAAACCTATACTTAAACCTAACATTAACACTAGCACTAGACCAAACCTAATCCTAAATAGAGTCATAAATCTAGCCTTATCCCTAAACAAAAATTTAGCACTAGCCCTAACAATAACCCTTAACCTAACATAAAGACTAAACCTATCACTAGACCAAACGGTAGTCTTAATTGTGGCCCTAACCGTATAACTAACCCTAATCCAACTATGACCCTTAATCTAATAGAAACCCTAGCTCTAAACCTTATCCTAAACCCAAACCTAACCCTAACACTAGACTCATCCATAACTCTTACCCTAAAACTAGCAATAATCATATCCCTAGCTCTTACATTACCCATAGCCCTAACGTTAGCCCTTAATATCACACAAAACCTAGCCCTTATCCTAGCCCTAAACCTAGCCCTAAACCTAGCCCTAACCATAATCTTAGACCTAACCCTAATGCTAACTCTCACCCTAGCCCTAACCTTAGCTCAAACTCTAATCCTTAGTCTAAACATAACCCTAACTCTAAATGTAACCCTATTTCTGACTCAAACTCTAACCCTTACCCTAGGCCTAACCCTAGCTCAAATGCCTACACTTACCCTAACTCTAACCCTAACTTAACCCTAGGCCTAACCCTAACCCTAACCCTAAATCTAACCTTAAGCCTAGCCCTAACCTTAGCTCTAACCCTATCTGTTACTCTAAAGATAAGCCTAACCCAAATGCTATCCCTAGGCCTAATGATTACCCTATCACTAACAGTAACCCTATCCATTACTCTAAACCTAACCGTAACCATAAACCTAATTCTATCCATTACCCTAACCCTAACCCTAACCCACTGCTAATTCAATCATTAACCCTAAATCTTAACCTAAACCAAACCCTACCCAGACCCTGACCCTAATAATACACCTAGCTCTAAACCTGACTCCTACCCTAAACCTAACCCTTATACTAGACATAGCCATAACCTAACACTAAAACTAATACTAACCATGAACCTAGACCTGACATTAGCCCTAGCCCTTATCCTAGGCCTAGCCCTAACACAAACCCTCAGCTTATCCCTAAACCTAGCCTTAATCCTAACCCAAACCCTAACCTTAGTCCTAACCCTAATTCTAACCCTCGCTGTAGCCCTAAAGCTAGCTATAACCCTATCCCTTCTCCTAAACCTAATCCTAACCCTCACACTTATACTAACCCTAGACCTAACCCTAACACTAACCTTAGTGCTAATCCTATCCCTAATTAAGCCCTAACCCTAAACCTACCCCTAACCCTAGCCCAAAGACTAACCCCAACTCTCTCCCTAGCCCTATTTCTAGTTCTAACCCTATCTGTTACCATAACCCTAACACTAGCCCTAAACTTAGCCTTAATCCTAGTCATAGCCCTAAACCTAGATCTAACCATAACAATCAATCTAAGCCTAAACTTCACCATACTACTAGCCCTAACACAATCACTAATCATAAAACTAGCCCTAAACCTAGGCCTAGTTCGAAAACAAAACTGAGCCTTAGCCCTATCCCTAACCCTAGTCTAACCTTAACCCTAGACCTGATATTAACCCTATCCCTAGACCTAATCCTAGTTCTAAGCCCAGACTTAATTCTAACCCTAATTTTAATCCTAGCCCTAACCCTAATTTTATCCCTTGTCCTAGCACTAAACATAGCTGTAACATCATACCTTACCCTAACCTTAATGCTAACCCTAACCCTACCCATAAACCTAGGCCTAAATTTAACACTAAGCCTAGCACTATTCCTAGCCCTAATTTAGCCCTAACAGAAAACCTATCCTTATCCCTATCTGTAAGACTAACTCTAACTCTCGCCCTAGCCCTATCCATAGTTCTTTTATTGTTATTAGTTGTTCAAAACATTACAAAGCTCTTGACATATCATATTTCATACATTTGATTCAAGTGGGTTATGAACTCCCATTTTTACCCCATGTACAGATTGCAGAATCACATTGGTTACACATCCACGTTTTTACATACTGCCATACTAGTGTCTGTTGTATTCTGCTGCCTTTCATATCCTCTACTATCCCCCCTCCCCTCCCCTCCCCTCCCATCTTCTCTCTCTACCCCATCTACTGTAATTCATTTCTCTCTCTCGTTTTTTTCCCATATCCCCTCACTTCATCTTATATGTAATTTTGTATAACAATGAGGGTCTCCTTCCATTTCCATGAAATTTCCCTTCTCTATCCCTTTCCCTCCCACCTCTCATCCCTGTTTAATGGTAATGTTCTTCTCATGCTCTTCCTCCCTGCTCTGTTCTTTGTTGCCCTCCTTATATCAAAGAAGACATTTGGCATTTGTTTTTTAGGGATGGCTAGCTTCACTTAGCATAATCTGCTCTAATGCCATCCATTTCCCTGCAAATACCATAATTTTGTCATTTTTTAGTGCTGAGTAATACTCCATTGTGTATAAATGCCACATTTTAAAAATCTATTCATCTATTGAAGGGCATATTGGTTCCACAGTCTAGCTATTGTGAATTGTGTTGCTATGAACCCTATCCCTAGTTCTAAACATATCCCTTACCATAACCCAAAAGCTATCCCTATCCCTAGCCCCAAACTTAGCTCTAACCTTCTCCCAAGGCTTAAACCTGGATCTAAAACTAAAATTAAGTATAAACCTAACCCTAACACTAGCCCTAACCCTAATGATAATTGGAAAACTAGCCCTAAATCTACCCTAACCCTAAAACAAAACTGAGCCACAACCCTAACCCTTAACCTAAACCAAACCCTAAAGCTACACCTAGTCCTAAACCTAGCACTAATTTGAGTCCTAACCCTAACCCTAGAAATAACCCTGACACTAACTCAGCCCCTAACACTAACCCTAGCTCTAAACATTGCCCTAACACTAACCCTAAACGTAGTTCTTTCATTAGCCATAGCCCAAATGATAACACAAATCCTAGCCCGAATCTGAGACCTAACTCTATTTTTGAACTCTAACCCTAACCCTAACCCTAGCCCTAAACTTAACTCTAATACTAACTCTACCTTAAACCCTATTCCTTTCCCTAAGTCAACCCTAACCCTAATGCTACCATAGTCCTAAAATTAATCCTTCGCCTACCCCAAACCCTAACTCTATTACTAGTCTTATTTTAGCCCTCATTCTAGCTCTAAACCTAACCCTAACTCTGACGCTTATTCTGACCCTAACACTAACCCTAAGTCTAAACCTGACCCTAACACTAAACCAAAACCTAAAACTTCCCATACCGGTAAACCTATACTTAAACCTAACAGTAACACTAGCACTAGACGAAACCTAATTCTAAATATAGTCATAAATCTAGCCCTAGCCCTAAACAAATACCTAGCACTTGCCCTAACAATAACCATTAACCTAACTTAAAGACTAACCCTATCCCTAGACCCAATGCTAATCGTAATTCTGGCACTCACCCTAAACCTAACCCTATCCTGAAACATGACCTTAACCCTAAACAAATTCTAGCTCTAAACCTTATCCAAACCAAAAATCTAACCCTAACACTAGACATATCCATAACCCTGACCCTAAAACTAGCCATAAACATATTCCTAGCTGTTATATTTCCCATAGCCCTAATGTTAGCCTAACCTCACACAAAACCTAGCCCTTATCCTAGCCCTAAACCTAGCCCTAATCGTAACCCTAACCATAATCCTAGACCTAAGCCTAATCCTACACTCGCCCTAGCCCTAAACCTAGCTCAAACTCTAACCCTTACTCTAAATATAACCCTAACCCTAACCCTAGCCCTGACTCTAACCCTAACCCTCGCCCAAGACCTAACCCTAGCTCAAATGCTAATATTTACACTAAAACTATACCTGACACTACCCCTAGGCCTAACCCTAACCCTAGCCCTAATCGTAACCTTATTCCT
Source organism: Urocitellus parryii (assembly GCF_045843805.1). NCBI lineage: Eukaryota > Metazoa > Chordata > Mammalia > Rodentia > Sciuridae > Urocitellus > Urocitellus parryii. The sequence continues at coordinate 81,155,607 of NC_135547.1, forward strand.
AGCCCTAACCTTAGTACTAACACTATCCATTACCCTAAAGATGAGCCTAACTTATATGCTAACCCTAGGCGTAATGCTAACCCTATCACTAGCACTAACCCTATCCGTTACTCTAAATCTAACCTGAAGCTTAAACCTAATCCTATCCATTAACCTATCCGTAACCTAACCCTAAAGCTAATTCAATCTTTAACCCTAAAACTTAACCTAAACCAAATCCTACCGAGACCCTGATCCTAATAATACACCTAGCTTTAAACCTGACCCTTACCTAAACCTAACTCTTACACTAGACCTAGCCGTAACCTAACCCTAAAACTAACACTAACCATAAATCTAGACCTGAAATTAGCCCTATCCCTAATCCTAGCCCTAGCCCTAACACAAACCCTCATCCTAGCATTAAACATAGCCTTAATCCTAACCCTAGCTCTAACCCTAGCTATAACCCGATCCCTTCCCCTAATCCTAACTCTAACCCTAGGCCTAACCCTAACACTAAACCTAGCCCTAAATCTAGCCCTAATTTAGCCCTAACCCTTAAATCTAACCCTAATCCTAGCCATAAGACTAACTCTAACTCTCACCCTAGCCCTATTTCTTGTTCTAACTCTGTTAATAACCCTAACACTAGCCCTGACCTTAGTCCTAAACCAAGCCATAGCCCTTAACCTAGATCTAACCATAACAATAAATCTAAGCCTAAACCTCACCATACCACTAGTGCTAACACTTTCGCTAATCCTAAAAGTAGCCCTAGCTCTAAAACAAAACTGTGACAAAGCCCTAATGCTAACCCTAACCAAACCATAATCCTGGAAATGACATTAGACCTATCCCTAATTCTTACCTTAACCCTTACACAAACCTTAACCCTAGCCTTATCCCTAGTCCTTTATCGAGTCTATCCCTAACTCTGATCAGTAACACTGATCATGACTCTGACGGTAACACTAAATCTATCTCTAATCATCACCCTAAACCTAAACCTAATCTACACACTAGTTTAGACATAATGCTAAACTTAACACTAGCCCTCATTATAACTCTAGTTCTAACATTAGCACTAGTCCTAAATAGCCCTAACCTATCTCAAAACCTAGACCTCATCAGAGCCCTAACCCTAGCTTTAACCCTAGCCCTAACCCTAACCCTAGCCTTAATACTTAACCTAAACCTAACCATAAACCTAAACCTTGTCCTAACCCAAAATCTAACCCAAATCATAGCCCTAATCCTAACCATAATCCTAGCTCTATCCCTAGCTCTAATCTTATCCATTACCCTAACCATAACCCTAACCGAATTCTATCCCTATGCCTAAACCTAACCCTATCACTAACCCTAAACCTGTCCATTACTCTAATTCTAACCTCAACCCTAAACTTAACCATAATCATTATCCTAACCCTAATACTAACCCTAATGCTAATTTGAGACCTAAGCCTAATCCTTAACCTAACCCATACCCTAACCCTGACTCTGACCCTAATAATACCCTTAGCTGTAAACCTGACACTAACCTTCAACCTAACACTTACAATAGACCTGGCCATAATCTTTACCCTAAACTATCCCTAACCATAACCCTAGACCTGACATTAGCCCTATCCCTAATCCTAGCCCTAACCATAATACAAATCCTAGCCCTAATCCTATCCCTAAGCATAGCCTTAATCCTAACCCTAACATTAACCCTAGCCCTAATCCTAATTTTATGCTTTGTCCTAGCCCTAAATGTAGCTCTAACATCATACCTTACTCTAACCCTAATGCTAACCCTAACCCTAGCCCTAAACCTAGGCCTAAACCTACCACTAACCATAGCTCTAATCTATCCCTAACTTAGCCCTAACCCTAAACCTAACTCTATCCCTAGATCTAAGACTAACTCTAACTCTCGCCCTAGCCCTATCCCTAGTTCTAAACCTATCCGTTACCATAACCCAAACCCTATCCCTATCCTTATCCCCAACCCTAGCCCTAACCTTCACCCTAGCCCTAAACCTGGATCTAACCCTCACCTTTAGCCTAAAGCTCACTCTAACACTAGCCCTAACCAAAATGCTAATTGGAAAACTAGCCCTAACAGTACCCTAGCCCTAAAACAAAATTGAGCCATAACACTAACCCTAACCCTTAACCTAAACCAAACCCTAACCCTACACCTAGCCCTAAACGTAGTACTAATTTGAGTCCTAACTTTAACCCTAGAAGTAACCCTGACCCTTACTCGGACCCTAACAGTAACCCTAGCTCTAAACATTGACCTAACGCTAACACTAGAGCTAGCCCATATCGGAATCCTAGTTCTTTCATTAGCTGTAGCCCTAATGCTAACACAAATCCTAGCCCTATTTCAAGCCCTAAACCTCAATTTAATCCTAAACCTAACCCTAAACCTAACCCTTACTCTACCTCTAACCCTATCCCTTACCCTAAGCCAAACCCTCACCCTAATATTACCCTAGTCCTAACCATAATCCTTAGCCTGCCTCAAACCCTATCTCTATTACTAGTCCTAACCCTAGCCCTCATTCTAGCTCTAACCCTAACTCTAACCCTGACCCTTATTCTGACCCTAACACTAACCCTAGGTCTAAACCTGACACTAACCCTAAAGCGAACCCTAACCCTACTCCTACCAGTAAACCTATACCTAAACCTAACAGTAACACTAGCACTAGACCAAACCTAATACTAAATAGAGTCATAAATCTAACCTTAGCCCTAAACAAAAACCTAGCACTAGCCCTAAAAATAACCGCTAACCTAACATAAAGACTAACTCTATCCCTAGACCCAACGCTAGTCCTAAAACTGGCTCTCACCCTAAACCTAACCCCAACCTGACAATGACAGTTACCCTAAAACAAATCCTAGCTCTAAATCTTATCGTAATCCAAAACCTAACTAGAACACTAGACTAACCTAACTCTAAATCAAACCCTAAGTCAATGCCTAAGCCTAATCCTAAAACTAGCCCTAACCGTAGCCCTAACATAACCCTAGCCATAATTTAGCCCTATCCCTAAACCTAACCGTAACCATAGTCGTAAGACTAACTCTCTCACACTAGCCCTATCACTTGTTCTAACCCTGTCACTTACCATAATCCTAACCCTAGCCCTAACCCTAGTACTAACCCTTGCCCTATCCTTATCCCTAGCACTAACCTTAGGCAAAACGTAACTCTAAATCTAGCCCTAACCTGAAGCTTAAGCCTACCCCTAACACTAGCCCAACCATAACACTAATCCTAAAATGAGCCCTAACCCTAGCCCTAGCCCTATAACAAAACTGAGCCATAGCTCTAACCCTAACCATTAACCTAAACCAAACACTAACCTTACACCTAGACCTAACCCTAGCCCTAATTTGAGTTGGAAGCCGAACCCTAAAACTAACCCTGAACCTGACATTGACCCTAACACCTCTAGCTCTAAACATCACCCTAACCCTAAACCTAACCCTAATACTAAACCTAGCACTAAAACCCTAAAACTAGCCATAATTGCAAACCTAGTACTTACATTAGCTGTAATCCTAAGCCTAGCCCTAACATAACCCAAAACCTAGCCCTAATATGAGCCCTAACCCTACTTTAAACCTTACCTAATCCTAACACTAGCCCTAATTGTAACCATAACTCTAGCCTTAAACTGATCTCTAAATATATCCATTACCATAAGCATAACCATAACCATAATTATAACCCTAGGCATAAACCTAACCCTATCCCAAATCCTAACACTTCCATTACCCTAAATCTAACCTGAATCCTAAACCTAACCCTATAATTACCCTAACCCTAATCCTAAAACTAATTCAAGTCCAAACTTGAAACCTTAACCTATCCCAAACCCTAACCCAGACCTTGACCCTAATAATACCCCTAGCTCTAACCTTGACCACAACCCAACACCTAACCCTTAGCCTAGACATAGACATAAACCTAATCCTAAAGCTATCTTTAAACATAATTCTGGACCTGAAATTAGTCCTAGTCCTAATCCTAGCCCTAACCCTAAAAACACACCTAGCCCTCATCCTAGCCCTAAACCTAGCCTTAATCATAACCCTAACTCTAGCACTACACCTAACCCTAATTCTAATCCTCACCCTATCTCTAAACCTAGCTATAATGTCATCCCTTACCCTAAATTTAAACCTAACCCTAACCCTAACCCTAGTCTTAAGTTAAACACAAAACCTAGCCCTAATCCTAGCCCTAATTTAGCTCTATCTCTAACCCTATCCTAACCCTAGCCCTAAGACTAACTCCAACTCTTGCCATAGCCCTATCCCTAGTTCTATCCCTATCTGCTACTGTAAACCTAACACTAGCCTTAACACTTGCCCTAAAGTTATTCCCAGCCCTGACCCTAACTCTAAATCTAACCTTACGCCTAACACTAACACTAGCCCTAACCCTAATTCTAATTATAAAACTAGCCCTAACCATAATCCTAGCAGTGAACCAAAACTGAACAATAGCCCTAATCCTAAACCTTAACTTAAACCAAACACTAACACTACACCTAGACCTAAACCTAGCCCTAATTTGAGTCCTAAGCCTCACCTTAAAACTAATCCTGATCCTGACTCATATCCTAACACTCACCATAGCTCTAAACATTGCCCTAAACTCAAACTGAACACGAACAGTAACAATGGCCCTAATTTGAGTCTTAACACTAACCATAATACTAACCCTGAACCTGACTCCTATCCTGACAAGAACCGTAGCTATAAATACTACCCTAACCTTAAAACTAACCTTAGCACTCAACCTACCCCTAATCCTAACTCTAAAACTAACCCTAATATTAACCTTAGTTCTTACATTAGCCGTTGCCCTAATCCTAGCCCTAACCCTAACACAAAAACTAGTCCTAAACCAAGACCTAAACCTAGATTTAACTCTAACTCTAACCCTAACCATAGCCCAAACCCTAGATCTAAATCAATCCCTTACCCTAAGTGAAACCCTAAACCTAAGAGTAACCCTAGACCTATCCCTAGTCCTTAGACTAACCAAAACCCTAACCCTATTAATAGTCCCAACCCTAGCCTTCATTTTAGCTCTAACACTATCCCAAACCCTAACCCTAACCCTGACCCTTATTCTGACCCTAACACTAAACCTAGGTCTAACCCTAACCCCAACCCTAACCCAAAATTTACCATAATCCTATCCCTAGACCTAACTCTGAACATAACTCTCAGCCTAGCCCTAATCATAGCTCAGAACCTAACCCTTATGCTAAACATAACTCTAAACCTAATCCTAGTTCTAACGCTCACCTTAACCCTAACACAAGACCTAATCCTAACCATAAGCCTAGCTCTAACCTTAACTCTAACTGTATCCATTACCCTAAAAATAACCCCTACCATAATGCTAACCCTAGGCTTAACCCTAACCCTATCACTTTCCCCAAACCTAATAATTACCCTAAACCTACCCTGAACCCTAAACCTAACCCAATCATTATGCTAACCCTAACACTAATGCTAATTCGAGCCCTAACCTAACCTCAAACCTAAACCCTAATACTGACCATGACCCTAATAATTCCCCTAGCTCTAAACCTGACTCTTACCCTATCTAATCCTTACACTAGACTTAGCCATAAACCTAACCCTAAAACTATTCCTAACCTTAACCCTAGACCTGATATTAACCCTAGCCTTAATCCTAGCCAAAACCCTAACACAAACCCTAGCCCTTATCCTAGCCCTAAACATAGCCTTAATTTTATCCCTAACCCCAAACCTAGACCTAACCCTAACACTAACCCTAGCCATAATCTTAGCCCTAATTTAGCCCTATCCCTAATCCTAACCCTAACTCTAGCCCAAATACTAACTCTAACTCTCACCCTAACCCAAACCCTAGTACTAACTCTATCCCTTACTAGAACTCTAATCCTAGTCCTAACCCTTGGTGTAACCCTAGCCCTATTCATAGCCCTGGCCATAACCCTAGATCTAAACCATAAATCTAACCCTAACACTAAGCCTAAACCTAAACCTAACACTAGCTCTAACACTAATACTAATACTAAAACTAGCTCTAACCCTAGCTCTAGCCCTAAAACAAAACTGAGTCATAGCCATAACCCTAACCCTTAACCTAAACCAAACCCTAACCCTACACCTATCCCTAACCATATCCCTAATTCTAGTCCTAACCCTAACCCAAAAACTAACCCTGACCCTGACTCTGACTCTAACACTAACCCTGGCTCTAAACATCTTATCACCATGACCTAGCCCTAACTCTAACCCTATAACTAGTGCTAATCATAAGCCTACTTCATACATTAGCCATAGCCTTAACCCTCGCCCTAATCTAACCCCAAACCTAGCCTTAATCAGAGTCCTAAACCTAACTTTAACACTAAACTTAAACCAAACCCTAATCCAAAACTAGCGCAAATCCTATACATAATCCTAGCCCTAACCTTAGGTCTAAACCTATCCATTACCCTAACAATAACCCTAACCCTTAAGCTAACCCTAACCCTTAAGCTAACCCTAGGCCTAACCCTAACCCTATCCATTACACTAAACCAAACCTAACCCCTAAAACTAACCCTGTCATTTCCCTAAACCCAAACCCTATCCTAACTCAAACTCTAACCTTCATCCTGACCCTAAAAATACCCCTAGATATAAACCTGAATCTTACCCTAAACCCAATCCTTACATTGGACCAAGCCATAAATATGATACTAAATCTAGCCCTAACTTTAACCCTAGACCTGACATTAGCCCTAGCCCTAATACTATCCCTAACCCTAACACAAACCATAAACCTCATCCTAGACATAAATCTAGCCTTAATCATAACCCTAACCATAACTCTATCCCTAACCCTAATACTAACCCTTTCCCTAGCCATAAACCTAGCCCAAACCACATCCCTTACCCTAAACGTAACCCTAACTCTAACCCTAACCCTTTTCATCACAATTGCCCTATCCTTAGCCCTAGCTTTAACACTAGATCGAAACCTAACTTTAAATCTAACCCTAACTCGATGCCTAAGCCTAAAACTAGCCCTAACCCTGATGCTAATTCTAAAATTAGCTATATCCCTAGCCCTAACACTAACCCTAGCCCTAAGAGTAACTCTCTCATACTGGCCCTATCATTCCTTCTAATCCTATCCCTTCCCATAAACATAACCCTATCCCAAATCCTAGTCCTAACCCTTAAACTATTCTTAACCCTAGCACTAATCTTAGATAAAAAACCTAACTCTAAATTTAACCCTAAACCGAAGCCTAAGCCTAAATCTAAGACTAGCCCTAACCCTAACACTAATCCTAAAAATTTTCCTAATCCTAATCCTAGCCCTAAAACAAACTGAGCCAAAGCTCTAACCCTATCCCTTAACCTAAACTAAGCCCTAACCCTACACCTAGCCCTAAACCCATCCCTAATTCGAGTTTTAAGCCAAACCCTAAAACTAACCCTGACCCTTACTCTGACCATAACACTAACCCGAGGTCTAAACATCACCCTAACCCTAAACCTAAACCTAACGGTAAACCTAGCCCTAAAACACTAAAATTAGCTGTAATCATAACCCTAGTACTTACATTATCTGTAATCTTAACCCTAGCACTAACTTAACCCAAAACCTAGCCCTAATCATAACCATAACCCTAGCCCTAAACTGATTTCTAACTCTATACATTACCATAACCCTAACCCTAACCCTAAGCTAATTCAAGCCATAATTTTAAACCTTAACCTCTCCCGAACCCTAACCCAGAACTTGACCCTAATAATACCCCTAGCTCTAAACCTGACGCTAACCCTAAACCTAACCCTTACACTAGACATACCCGTAATCCTAACCCTAAAACTATCTTTAATCATAATTTTGGACCTGAAATTAGCCCTAGCATTAATCCTAGCCCTAACCCTAAAAAAAAAAACCACCTAGCCCTCATCCTAGCCCTATATCTAGCCTTAATCATAACCCTAACCCTATCCACAGCCATAACACTAATTCTAACTCTCACTCTTCCTCTAAACCTAGCTATAACGCCATCCCTTACCCCAAACTTTGCCGTAACTCTAAAACTAAACTCTAAACTCTAACCCTAACCCTAACCCGAGGCTTAAACTAAACACTAAACCTAGCACTAATTCTAGCCCTAATTTAGCCCTATCTCTAACCCTAAACCTAACCCTAGCCCTAAGACTAACTCTCGCCCTAGACCTAGCCCTAGTTCTAACCCTATCCCTTACCATAACCCTAAACCTAGCCATAACCCTTGCAGTATCCTTAGTTCTAACCCTAACCCTAGATCTAACCCTAATTCCAAATTTAACCCTAACCCTAAGCCTAAGCATAACACTAACACTAGCCCTAACCCTAACGCTAGGACTAAAACAAAACGGAGTATGAGCCCTAACCCTAAACATTAACTTAAACCAAATCCTAACACTACAACTAGATCTAACCCTAGCCCTAATTCAAGTCCTAACCCTAACCTTAAAACCAACCTGACACTGACTCATATCCTAACACTCACCCTAGCTCTAAACACCGCCCTCACCTTAAACTGAACCCTCACAGTAACCCTAGCCCTAATTCGAGTCCTAACTCTAACCCTAAAACTAAGCCTGACCCTGACTCCTATCCTAACACGAACCCTAGCTATAAATATCACCCTAACCTTAAACCTACCCTAACACTAAACCTAACCCATACCTAACACCAAAACTAACCCTAATGGTAACCCTAGTTTTTACATTATCCATTGCCCTAACCCTAGCCCAAACCCTAACATAAGACCTAGGCCTAATCCGAGCCCTAAACCTAGCTTTAACCCTAAATCTAACCATAACCACAGCCGTAACCCTAGCTCTAAACAAATCCCTTACCAAAGCAAAATCCTAAACATAAGGGTAACCCTAGACCTATCTCTAATCCTTAGGCTAACCAAAACACTAACCCTATTAATAGCCCTTACCCTTGCCCTCATTCTAGATCTAACCCTATCCAAAACCCTAACACTAACCCTGACCCTTTTACTGACACTACCACTAATTCTAGGTCTACTCCTAACCCTAACCCAAAATATACCTTAATCCTATCCCTAGACCTAATCCTGAACCTAACTCTCAGCCTATCCCAAACCATAGCTCAGAACCTAACCCTTACACTAAGCATAACCCTAACCTAACCCTAGTTTTAACTCTCACCCTAACCCTAAATCAAGACCTAATCCTAACCATAACTCTAGCCCTAAACTTAAGTCTAACTATGTCATTACCCTAAACATAACCCTTACCCTAATGTTAACCCTAGGCCTAACCCTAAATATATCACTATCCCCCAATTTATCAATTACCCTAAACCTACCCTGAACCCTAGACCTAATCCAATCATTATACTAACCCTAACCCTAATGCTAATTCGAGCCCTAACCCTAAACTCAAACCTAAAACAAACCCTAACACTGACACTGACCCTAATAATTCCCCTAGCTCCAAACCTCACTCTTACCCTATACCTAACCCTTACACTAGACCTAGCCATAAAACTAACCCTAAAACTATCCATAAGTATAACCCTAGAACTGATATTAGCCCTAGCCATGATACTAGCCCTAACCCTAACACAAACCCTAGCCCTTATCCTAGCCCTAAACATGGCCTTAATTATAACCCTAACCATAACCCTAGGCCTAACCCTAACACTAAACCTAGCCCTAATCTTAGACCTAATTTAGCCCTATCCCTAACCTTAACTGTAACCCTAGTCCAAAGAGTAACTCTAAGTCTCACCTTAGTCCTAACCCTAGTTCTAACCCTATACTTTACTGGAAACCTAATCCTAGACCAAACCATAGGTCTAACACTAGCCCTATTCTTATCCCTAGCAGCAACCCTAGATCTAACCCTAACTCTAAATCTAACCCTAACTCTTAACCTAAACCTAAACCTAACACTAGCCCTAACCCTAAGGCTAATCCTGAAACTAGCACTAACCATAGCCCTAAAACAAAATCAAGCCACAGACCTAACCCTAACCCTTAATATAAACTAAGCCCTAACCCTACACTTAGCCATAATTCTAGCCCTAATTCGAGTTTTAAGCCAAACTCTAAAACTAACCCTGACCCTAACTCTGACCTTAACACTAACCATAGCTCTAAACATCACCTAACCCTATACCTAAACCTAACAATAGACCTAGCCCTAACCCTAACCCTAAAATTAGCCCTAATTGCAACCCTGGTACTTACATTAGCCATAATCCTAAACCTAGCCTTAACTTAACCCCAAACCTAGCCTTATTTCGAGCACTATTCCTAGATGTACCCCTAACCCTAACCCTATCACTAATGGTAACTATAACCCTAGCCATAACCCTAGATTTAACCTTAACTGTAATCCTAAGCCTAACCCCATCAATAATCATAACATTGACCCTAGCTGTACCCCTATCTCTAACCCTATCCATTACCCTAACCATAACCCTAACCCTAATGCTAAACCTGGGCCTAAATCTAACTGTATCCCTAATCCTAACCCTATCCATTATCCTAAATCTAACCTGAAACCTAAACCTAACACTATCTTTACCCTAATTCTAACTCTAATGCTAATTTGAGCCCTAATATTAAGCATTAACCTATCCAAAACACTAATTATGACCCTGACCCTAATAGTACCCTTAGCACTAAACCTGACCCTAACCCTAAACCTAACCCTTACACTAGACGTAGCCATAAACCTAACCCTAAAACTATTTTTAACTGTAACACTAGACCTGAAATTAGCCCTAGCTGTAATCCTAGCCCTAAACCTAGGCTTAATCCTAACTCGAACCATAACCTGAGCCCTAACCCTAATTCTATTCTTCGCCCTAGCCCTAAATCTACCTATAACCTCATCCTGTACCCAAAAACTAACCATAAACCTAAACCTAACCCTAATCCTCGCCCTAAATCTAGGCCTAACACAAAGCCTAGTGCTAATCCTAGCCTTTATTTACTCCTATCCTAACCCTAAACCTAGCCATAAGACTAACTCTAACTCTTGCTCTAGCCCTAGCCCTAATTCTATCCTTAGCCTTAATCCTAACTCTAGATCTAAGCCTAAGTCTAAATCTAAACCTAACTCTAAATTTAACTGTACCAATAAGCCTAAACCAAACCCTAACACTACCCCTAACTATAATGCTAATCCTAAAACTTGCCCTATCGCTAGCCCTAAGCATAAACCAAAACCAAGCCATAGCCCTAATCCTAACCCTTAACCTAAATCAAACCCTAATCCTACAACTAGCACTAAAAACAACTCTAAAACTAACCCTGACCCTAACACTGACCCTAACACTAATCCTAGCTCTAGAAATCACCCTAACCTTAAATTAACCCTAACACTATATCTAGCCTTAACCTAACCCAAAAACTAGCCTTAAACATAACCTTAGTTCATACATTAGTCATTGTCCTAACCATAGCCCTAACCCTAACACAAATTCTACCCCTAATCTGAGCCCTAACCCTAGCTTTAACCCTAATATTAGCCCTAACCCTAACCCTAACACTTGTCCTAACCCTAACTCTAACCCTATTCCTTACACTAAGCCAAACCCTAATCCAAATGCTAACCCTAGTTCTAATCCTAATCCTTAGCCTAACTTAAAGTCTAACCATATTACTAGCCTTAACCCTAGCCCTCATTCTTCCTCTAAACCTAACGCTGATCCTCATCTGACCCTAACAGTAACCCTAGGTCTAAACCTGACCTAACCCTAAATGAAATCCTAACATTAGCCCTACTGGCAACCCTTTACTTATACCTAAGCCTAACACTAGACCTAGACCCAAAGCTAATCCTAAATATAGCTATAACTCTAGCCCTAGACCTAAACAAAAACCTAGCACTAGCCCTAACACTAACCCTTGACCTCAACCAAACACCCTAGCCCTAGACTAAACCTAGTCCTAATTCTGGATCTAACCCTAACCCTAAACCTATCCCCAAAACTGACCCTGATTCTAATACTGAACCTAGCTTTAAACCAGACACTAACCCAAAACCTAGACCTAACACTAGACCTAGCCATAACCCTAACCCTAAAACTAGCCCTAAACTACCCCTAGTTCTTACATTATGCATTGTCCTAAACCTAACACAAAATCTAACACAAAACCTAGCCCTAATCCTAGGCCTAATCTTAGCTCTAAGCATAACCCACATCCTAACCCTAGCCCTACACCTAGCCCTAACCTAAGCCTCACCTTAGACCTAACCCTAGCTCAAAGCTTAACCTTTACACTAAACATAACCCTAGCTCTATCCTAAACCCTAACCCTAACCCTAATCCTAACGTTAAAAGTAGCCTGAATTTTAGCTCTAATTATATCTATTACCCTAACCCTAACCCTAACCCTAATTAAAACCATAACCCTAGGCCTAAGCCTTATTCTAACCCTCACCCTAGCCCTAAAGCTAGCTATAACCCCACCCATTCCCCTAAACTTAACCTTAACACTAATGCTAACCCTAATTCTAGCCCAACCCCTTGGTCTAACCACAACACTAACCCTAGCCTTACTACTAGCCTTAATTTAGCCCTAATCCTAACACTAACCCTAGCCTTAATCCTAGCCCTAATTTAGTCCTAAACCTAACCCTAACTCTAGCCCTAGTCCTAGCCCTAATTTAACCCTAACACTATCACTAACCCTAGCCCTAATCCTAGCCCTAATTTAGCCCTCACCCTAGCCCTAACCCTAGCCCTAATCCTAGTCCTAATTTAGCCCTAACCCTAACCCTAACCCTAAGACTACTACTAAGACTAACTCTAATTCTCACCCCAGCCGTATACTTAGTTCTAATCATATTAGTTACCATAACCCTAACCCTCACCCTAAACCTAACCCTAGTCCTTAATCTAACCCTAGATCTACCCCTAACTAAATCTAACACTAACTCTAATCCTAAACCTCAACCTAACACTAGCCCTAACCCCTGATGCTAATCTATAATCTAGCCATAACTGTAGCCCTAGCCCTAATACAAAACCAACCTATATCCCTAACCCTTAACCTAAACCAAACCCTAACCATACACCTAGTACTAACGTTAGCCATATTCGAGTTCTAACCCTAACCCTAAAACTAACCCTGACTCTGACAGTGACCCTAACAATAAAACTTGCTTTAAACATCACCCTGACCCTAAACCTAAGTGTAACACTAGACCTAACCCTAACACTAACCCTAACCCTAAAACTGGCACTTTTTTTAACACTAGTTTCTACATTAGCCATAGCGTAACCCTAGCCCTAACCAAACCCCAAACCAAGCCCTAATCTGAGCCTTAACCCTTGAATTAACACTAACCCTAAACCTAGCCCTAACCCAGAACCTACCCCTAAACCTTACCCTAACACTAGCCATAATTCTAACCATTACCCTAGCCCTGTCAGTAGCTCTAACCCTATCCATTACCCTAACCATAACCATAACTCTAATGGTAACCCTAGGCCTAACCCTAAACTTATCCCTAACCCTAACATATCTCATTAACCTAAACCTAACCTGAACCCTAAACCTAACCGTATCATTACCCTAACCCTAACCCTAATGCTAATTTGAGCCCTAACCCTAAACCTTAATCTAATACAAACCCTAACTCTGACCCTTCCCATGATAATATACCTAGCTCTAACCTTGACCCTAAACCTAAACCTAACCTTTATACTAGACCTAGCCATAATCTTAACCCTAAAACTAACCCTAACCATAACCCTAGACCTGACATTTGCCCTAGCCGTAATTCTAGCCCTAACCTTAACACAAACCAAACTCATAACCCTAACACTAACCCTAGCCCTAATACGATCCATAACCCTAGCCCTAAATTTAGCTCTAACCCTATCAATTACCCTAAACATAACCCTAATTATAATGCTAAGCCTAGGTCTAAATCTAACCCAATCCCTAATCCTAACCCTATCCATTATGCTAAATCTAACCTGAACCCTAAACCAGACCCTATCATTACCCTAACCCAAACCCTAATGCTGATTCGAGCCCTAACCCTAAACCCTAACCTAAACAAAACCCTAAACCTGACCCTGACCCTAATAATACCCCTATCTCTAAACTTGATCCTTCCTCTAAACCTAACACTTACACTAAACATAGCCCTAAACCTAACCCTAAAACTATCCCTAACCGTAATCCTAGGTCTGACATTCGCTCTAACACTAATCCTAGCCCTAAACCTAACACAAACCCTAGCACTCATCCTAGCCCTAAACCTAGCCTTAATCATAACTCTAATTAAACCCTAGCCCTAACCCTAATTCTAACCTTCACCCTAGCCCTATCTCTAGCTCTAACCCCATCGCTTACGCTAAACCTAACCCTAAGCCTAAAACTAATCCTAGGCCTAAACATACCCATAAACCTAGCCCTATTACTAGCCCTAATTAAGCCCTATACCTAACCAAACACTAAGCTTAGCCATAAGACTAACTCTCACTCTCACCCTAGCCCTATTCCTAGTTCTAACTCTATCCCTTACCATAACCCTAATCCTAGCCATAAACCAAGACCTAACAGTAGCCCTATCCTTAGCCCTAGACCTAACCCTAGATTTAATTCTAAATCTAAATCTAACTTTAACCCTAAGCCTAAATTTAAACCTAACACTAGCCCTAAACCTAATGCTAAGCCTAAAACTAGCCATAATCATAGCCCTAGCCCTAAAACAAAACCGAGTCATAGCCCTAACTTTAAAACTTTACCTAAACCAAACCTAAACCTACATCTAGCCCTAACCCCAGCCTTAATTCGAGTCCAAACCCTAACCCTAAAACTACTCTGACATTGAATTTGACCCTAACACTAACCCTAGCTCTAAACATCACCCTAATGTTATTTCTAATCCTACCACTAGACCTAGTCCTAATCCTAATCCTAATCCTATAACTAGCCCAAATCAAAACCCTAGTCCATACGTTGGCCATAACTCTAAACCTAGCCCTAACTCTAACCAAAACCTAGCCTTAATGCAAGACCTAATCCTAGCTTAAACCCTAAACTTAAACCTAACACTAGCCCTAATGCTAACCCTAAACATAGCCCTAACCGTAGCTCTAATCCTATCCCTTACCCTAAGCTAACTCTAACCCTAATGCTAACCCTAGGCTTAACCCTAATTTAGCCTAACCCAAACCCTAACCCTATTACTAGTGCTAAACCTAGCCCTAATTCTAGCTCTAACCATAACTCAAACCTGACAATTATTTTGACTCTAATGGTAACTGTAGGTCTAAACCTGACCCCAACCCTATACTGAACCCTAAAACTAGCACTAGAAATAAACCTATTCCTAAACTTAACCCTAACACTATCCCTAGACCTAAACCTAATCCTAAATCTAACCATATCTCTAGCCCTAGACCTAAACAAAAACCTAGCCCTAGCCCTAATGATAAACCTTAACCTAACACAAACACTAACCCTACCCATAGACCTAACTCTAGTGATAATTCTGGGTTTAACCCTAACCCTAACTATAACCTGAACACTGGCCCTGACCCTAACATTAACCCTAGCTCTAAACATCACACTAACACTAATCCTAACCCTAAATTGACCTAGCCATAACACTTACCCAAAAAGTATCCATAATTATAACCCTGGTTCATACATTAGTTGTAGGCCTAACACTAGCCCCAACCGAATGCCCTAATCTGAGCGATAACCCTATTTTTAAGCCTAACCCTAAAACTAGCCCTAACCCATACCCTAACCCTAGCTCTAATCCTAGCTCTTACCCTATTTATTACCTTAAGCTAAACCCTAAACCTAATGCTAACCCTAGTCCATAGCCTAACCAAACCCTAACACTATTACTAGACCTAACTCTAACCTTCATTCTAGCTCTAACCCTAACCCAAACCCAAACCCTAACCCTGACACTTATTCTGACCCTAACACTAACTGCAGGTCTAAACCTGTCTCTAACTCCAAACTGAACCCTAATCCTAAACATAAACCTAAACTGGTAATCCTATACTTAAACTTAAACCTAACACTAGCCTAGACCTAAACCTAATTCTAAATCTAGCCATATCTCTAGCCCTAGACTTGAACAACAACCTAGCCCTAGCCCTAACAATAACCCTTAACCTAACCCAAACACTAATCCTACCATAGACCTAACCCTAGACCTAATTCTGGTACTAACCCCAACACTAATTCTAACCTGAACACTGGCCCTGAACCTAACATAATCCTAGCTCCAAAGCTCACCCTAACCCCAAACCTAATCCTAACACTAGACCTAGCCATAACCCTAATCCTAAAACTAGCCCTAATCATAACCCTAGCTCTTACATTACCCATGGCCCTAACCCTAGGCCTAAACTAACACAAAACCTAGCCCTAATCCTAGGCCTGAACAGCCCTAAGTGTAACCCTAATCCTAACTCTAGCCCTAACCTTAACCCTAAGCCTCGCTTTAGACCTAACACTAGTTCAAAGCCTAACCTTTACCCTTAAGATAACCCTAGCCCTATCCCAAACACTAACCTAACACTAGCCCTAATCCTAACCTTAACCATAACCCTAACCATAGCTCTAATTATATCCACTACCCTAATCCTAGCCCTAATCCTAACCATTACCCTAGCCCTAACCCTAGCTCTAATTCTATCCATTACCCTAACCATAATCCTAACCCTAATGCTAAACCGAGGCTTAACCCTAAAGCAATCCCTAAATCTATCCATTACCCTAAAATTAACCTGAACCCTAATCCTAAGCCTATTTATTACCTAACCCTAACTCTAACCCTAATGCTAATTCAAGCCCTAAATCTAAACCTTAACTTAAACCAAACCTTAAGCCGTACATTTACCCTAATAATACACATAACTGTAAATTGACCCTTACCTTAAATCAAACCCTTACACTAGACATAACCATAAGCATAACTTGAAACCTATCCCTAACTGTATCCATAGACCTGACATTAGCCCTAGCCCTAATCCTATACCCAACCCTAACACGAACACTAGCTTTCATCCTAGCCCAAAACCTAGCCTTAATCATAACCTAACCCTAATTCTAACCCTTTCCCTAGCCCTAAACCTAGTTATAACCCCATCGCTTACCCTAAACCAAACCCAAACTCTAAACCTAACACTAACCCTAGCCCTAACCTTAAACCTAGGACTAACCCTAACACTAACCTTAGCCCTAATCTTAAACCTAACCCTAACCCTAGCTTTAAGACTAACTATAACTCTCGCCCTAGCCCTAGCCCTAATTCTAACCCTATCACTTACCATAGCCTTATTCCTAGCCCTAAGCCTGGAATAACCCTAGCCCTAACCTTACACCTTGCACTAACCCTAGATGTAAACCTAACTCTAAATCTAACCCTAATTCTACATCTAAACCTAACCCTAATACTAGCCCTAACCCTAATGCTAATCCTATTACTAGCCCTAACCATAGGCTTAGCCCTAAAACAAAACTGAGCCATAACACTAATCCTAAACTTTTACCTCAACCAAACTCTAACCTTACATCTAGCCCTAAGCCTAGCCCTAATTTGAGTCCTAATCTTAACCCTAAAACTACCCCTGAACCTGTCTCTGACATTAACACTAACCCTACCTATAAACATCACCCTAAACCTAAACCTTACCCTAACGCTAGACCTAGTCCTAATCCTAATTCTAATCATAACCCCAGATCATACATTAGCCATAACCTTAAACCTAATGCTAACCAAAACCTAGCCCAAATCTGAGACCTAAACCTAGCTTTCACCCTAACCCTAACCCTAACACTAGCCCTAACCCTAACCCGAACCCTAGGTCTAATCCTAGCTCTAACCTTATCCTTTACTCTAGCCAAACCCCAACCCTAATGCTAACCCTAGTCCTAAAACTAATCCTTAGTCTAACCCAAACCCTAACCATATTACTAGTCCTAAACCTAGCCCTCATTCTTGTTATAACCATAACCCAAATCCTAACCCCAACCCTGACCCTGAACCTAAACCAAACCCTAACACTAGCCCTACCCATAACCCTATATCTAAACCTAACCCTAACACTAGCCCTAGATTAAACCTAATCCTAAATCTAGCCATATCTTTAACGAAGTCCTAAACAAAAACCTAGCCCTAGCTTTAATGATAACCCTTAACCTAAGCCAAACACTAACCTTACCTCTAGACCTAACCAATCCTAATTCTGTCTCTAGCCCTAATCCTAACCCGAATCCAAACACAGACCCTGACATTAACACTAACCCTACCTATAAAACTGACCCTAATGAAACCTAAACCTAATACTAGACCTAGTCATAGCCGTAAACATAACCCTTACATAACCATAGCACTAAAACTAGCTCTAAACCTAACACAAAACCTAGCCCTAATCTTAGGCCTAAATCTAGGCCAAAGCATAACCCTAACCCTAACCTAACCTTATCCCTTACCCTTAGCCTAACCCTCACGCTAACCCTAACCCTTGCCTTAGAACTACCCCTAGATAAAACATAAAACCGAACCCTAAACATAACCCTAGCCCTATCCCTAAACCTAATCCTAATCCTAGCCCTAATCATAATGTTAACACCAGCCCTAATACTATCTCTAAAATTATCCATTACCCTAAACCGAACCTTAATCCTAATGATAACCCTAGCTCTAATTCTAATTGTAAACCTAATCCTAGACCTAACCCTAAGCCTAACTCTCATTGTAGCATTAACCCTAGATAAAACCCTAACCCTTACTCTAACACTAACCTTAGCCCAAACCCTAACACTAACCCTAAACCTAAAACTACCCCTAACCCTAACCTGACATCTAACCCTATCCATTACACTATCTCTAATGATAATCTTAGCCCTAACCCTAACACTAACCCTAAACCTAAAACTACCCCTAACTTTAACCCGACACTAACCCTATCCATTAACCTATCTCTAAAGATAACCTTAGCCCTAACCCTAACACTAAACCTAACCTTAACCATAAATCTAACCCTAGACATAATCCTAAACCTAACCCTCACCCTAGCACTAACCCTAGCTCAAAACCTAATCTGTACCTTAAACCTAACCCAAAACCTAACCCTAGTCCTAGCCCTAGCCATAACCCTAACTCTAGCCCTAGCCCTAACCATAACCCTAACTCTAGCCCTAATCCTATCTCTAATGCTATTCATTACCCTAACAATAACCCTAACCCAAATACTAACCCTAGGCCTAACCCTGAACGTAACACTCACCCTAACCCTACCAATCACCCTAATCTTAACCTGAATCCTAAACCTAAACCTATCCATAAACCTAACCCTAATTCTAACCCTAATGCTAATTTGAGCCCTAACCCTAATAATTAACCTAAAACAAACCTGAAACCTGACCCTGACCCTAAAAATACACCTTACCCTTAACCTGGCCCTTACCCTAAACCTAACATTAGACCTAGCCATGAACCTAACCCTATAACTATCCCTAGCCGTAGCCCTAAACCTGAGATTATCCCTATCCCTAAAACTTGCCCTAACCCTAACACAAACCCTAGCCCTCATCCTAACCCCAAATCTAGCCTTAATCCTAACACAAACCTAACCCTAGGCCTAAACCTAATTCTAATCATTGCCCTAGCCCTAAACCCAGCTATAACACCTTCCCTTCCCCTAAACCTAACCCTAAACCTAATCCTAAACATAGCCCTAACCCTAGGCCTAACCCTAACACCAATCCTAGACATATTCCTAGCCCTCATTTAGTCCTAAACTAAATCCTAACCCTAGCCTTAAGACTAACTCTATTGCCCTAGCTCTATTCCTAGTTCTAACCCTATCCTTTACCATAACCCCAAAACTAGACCTAACCTTAGCCCTAACCCTAGCCATAGCCCTAACCCTAGAATTAACCATAACTCTAAATGTACCCCTAAACCTAAACTCACCCTATCACTAGGAATAACACTAACATTAATCGTAAAACTACACTTAACTTTAGCCTTAGCCCTAAAACATAACGAGCCATAGACTAACCCTAACCCTTAATCAAAACCAAATCCTAACCCTACATCTAGCCCTAAGCCTACCCCTAATTCGAGTCCTATCCCCAACCCTAAAACTAACCCTGACCATGACTCTGAACTTAACAGGTACCCTAGCTCAAAACATCACCCTGAACTTAACCTAACCATAAAACTAGACTTAGCCCTAACCGTAACCCTAAAATTAGCCCTAATCATAACCCTAGTTCTTACATTAGCTGTATCCCTAACACTAGCCCTAATGTAACCCAAAATCTAGCACTAATTCAAGCCCAAACCCTACCTTCAATGCTAACTCTAAACCTAAACCAAGTCCCAACCCTTACCCTAAACCTAACTGTTGAGAGCCACAGCCAAAGGGGCCCCAGCAAACTTCCAGCTGCCAGCAAACTTCCAGCTGCCGGCTGATGATTGGCTCACAGTGGCCCCAGCAACATCTAGCTGATTGGCTCCACTGCGGTGATGTTCATTGGGCTGTTTCCCTGCCCTTCAGACTGCCAGCTGATGATTGGCTCACAGCGGCCCCAGCAACATCTAGCTGATTGGCTCCTCTGTGGTGATGTTCATTGGGCTGTTTCCCTGCCCTTCAGACTACGGAACTGCTCATTGGGGGACTTCTTTGGCTCCGCCCACACGACCCAGCCAATCGGCCTCAAGAGCAGGAGGATTGTGGGAGGTGGTGAGGTTTGTGTGGGGGAGAGGCTTGTGGAAGCCGGTGGTGGCAGTTGGGCTCTGAAGGTTTTTTTTTTTCCTGAGGAGCTGTTTTGTTTGGCGTTTGTAGTTCTAAAAATAAAGTTAGTTTCTTTTGACAAGTGGCTCCTGAATTGTGCCTAGCCAGACTGCAGCATTTGGTGGCTCGCACGGGGAGCGACTGAGGGTAAGTAAACTGCTCGCCCCTGAGGGCAGGGTGAGAGGATGGGTAGCCATTCTAAGTTTCCTCTTTTGTTTTGCTTCATTTTTGTTTTAAGTTGCCTGTCCCTGGAGATGAGTGAGACGGAAGAAAAACCGCTCACATCTGAGGAAAAACTATTTGCGTCTGAGGAACAGATAGGGAGAAAGGACGGATGCACATGTCAGGAGAATAGAAAGGCTGATATAATGAATTATTGTTCCAACTTTATTTCATTCTGTCTCGGTTTGGTTTGGTGTTATCTTGCTGGGTTGTATTATAGTAGAAATACGGGATCAGCAATTAGTAAAAAACAAACCAAAAGAGTGTTAAGTAAATTGTTAGAGCAAGGAGGCTTCCCAGTAAAATCAAGAGCAGTCAGGGCATACGTTGATATAATACAAAAATGTAGCCCATGGCTTTTTAAGGAGGAGTTGTTAGATATATCACAATGGAACCATCATGGTGAAGATTTAAAAAGAATAGAAAAGAACAACCCATGGACTCTGCCAGTTGGCACATTGCCATTGTGGACAAACGTATCTGGTTTGCTTAGTCCAAAGCCTTCAGTTCAGACAAAGGTAGAAGAAGGAGAAGACATAAAGATTCAAGTAAAAGAGAAGGTCTTTCAAGCTAGTGAGACAGAGGAAGGAAGTTTAGAGCAGAAAAAGCCATCAGGGGAAAAGTTACAACAGGAGACTGCAAATAACACCTTTCTATCAGAGAGTGTAAGTGTCCAACCAACAGCACCACCTCTACAGGAGACTGCTACTAACAGCATTCTATCACCAGAGGGCGTAAGTGTCTAATCAACAGCACCACCTCCATATGCTAGGAGACTCCCAACCCCCGCAGTTGATAGTTGGGATCCTGAGACAGGATCTCAAGTATGCCCTGTATTTGAGGTAGGAGGGCAGCGAATTTACCAGGGTTTAAATTTCAAATCAGTGAAGGAGCTAAAAGAGGCTGTAACAACCTATGGTCCTCAAGCACCCTTCACTGTAAGCTTGGTCGAATCCATTACCAACTTAAACATGACGCCAGCAGATTGGGCTAATATTTGTAAAGCTGTGCTAACTGGAGGACAATACCTGTTATGGAAGGTTGCCAATGAGGAATTTTGCAAGGAGACGGCTAGGCGAAATGCAGCAGCTGGTTATCCTCAGAGAAATCTAGATATGTTGTTAGGAAAGGGACCTTATGAGGATCGGCAACAACAAATTGCATATGATCCTGGTGTATATTTACAAATTGCTGTAGATGCAGTTAAGGCATGGAAGACTTTACAAGGACATGGAGGTTTACAAGGTCAATTATCTAAGATAATACAAGGAGCTAATGAACCTTACACTGAATTTGTAGATAGGCTTATTCAAACAGCTACCAGAGTTTTTGGGAATACAGAACAAGCAATGCCATTAATAAAACAACTGGCTTATGACCAAGCAAATCGTTGGTGCAGAGATATCATTAGACCATGGAAACAGGAAGATTTAAACACATATATTAAATTATGTAGAGACATTAATGAACAAGAGCAAGTCATGGCAGCTGCAGTAAAACAGGCTTTAGGTGCCAGAGACATTAATGAACAAGGGCAAATTGTGGCAGCTGCAGTAAAACAGGTTTTATATGCCAGGCCAAGAACATGCTACAATTGTCAACAAGCAGGACATTTTAAAAGGAATTGCCCCATAGGAGGAGGGTTTAACAAAACTAGGTATCAAAGGAGTAGAATACCGGGTATTTGCCCACGATGCCGTAGAGGGAGACATTGGGCTAATGAATGCCGTTCTCAAACCACCATAGAGGGTACTCCATTATCAAAAAACGAACAAGGACAAGGTGTTTATCCACAATATCGTGGACAAAGGCATCGGGCTCCATTGCCAAAAAATGGACAGGGGGCCCCAATGCTCCGGGGCCCCAAACCACAAATATACGGAGCACTGGAGGAACCCAGCAACCCCAGCAACCCCATCAGGGTAGTGCCCAGGACATCAGATCCCTCATTAGACAAACCAGAGGGAGCGCAGGGTTGGACATCTGCGCCTCCGCCAGATCAGTACTAACTCCAGAGATGGGAGTTCAAACCATTCCCACAGGGGTGAAAGGACCTCTTCCCAAAGGAACAGTAGGCTTATTATTGGGACTCAGCTATTCTACTCTAAAAGGACTTTTAATAAGTCCTGGAGTAATTGATCCCGATTATGAAGGTGAAATAAAAATTATAGCCAGTTCTCCAAAGGGTATATCAGTAATTTCACCAGGAGATAGAATAGCACAGTTACTAATAATACCAAGCCTACATGATAAATTTTCCAGTCATGCTGTAGAAAGAGGTTCCAAGGGATTAGGCTCCACAGGTGTAGATTGGGCTATGCTTTCTTTAAATTTAGATTCTCGCCCCATGCTAAAACTAAATATTCAAGGACATGAATTTAATGGACTACTGGATACAGGTGCTGACCTTAGCATCATCTCTCGTCAAGAATGGCCAAAACATTGGCCATTACAACAAGCCACTCAAACGCTTCGAGGCCTAGTGGCGACTAATCCCGATAGAAGTGCAATGGTATTAGATTGGAAGGATCCTGAAGGATGTGAAGGAACTATACAGCCATATGTATTGGATCATCTTCCTGTAAATTTATGGGGACGAGATGTCTTAGATCAATTAGGTTTGACATTAACAAATAATATCAATCAAAATGCACCCACTATTATGGCTAGACAAGGTTTTAGGAAAGGAAAAAGATTAGAAAAACAAGAACAAGGTATAGCAGCACCAATACAAATAAATCAAGGAACAGACAGACATGGGTTGGATTTTCACAAAGGGCCACTGAGACAATAAAAATTACATGGAAATCAGAAAGACCAGTATGGGTTCCTCAGTGGCCCTTGACTAAAGAAAAGATACAAGTAGCCCATGATCTGGTCAAACAACAATTAGTGGAAGGACATATACAACCTTCTGTATCTCCCCATAATACTCCCATTTTTGTCATCAAAAAGAAATCTGGTAAATGGAGATTATTGCAAGATTTAAGAGCCATTCATTAATAATGAAATGGTCATTATGGGACCTGCTCAATCGGGGATTCCTCAATTGTCTGCTTTGCCAAAAACTTGGTATGTTTTAGTTATAGATATTAAAGACTGTTTTTTTTCAATTCATCCTGAGGATAGTCCACGTTTTGCATTTACTATCCCTGCACTAAATCATGAAGGTCCTGATCAGAGATATGAATGGAAAGTACTCCCTCAAGGGATGGCTAACAGCCCAACTATGTGTCAAATTTATGTTAACAAAGTAATCCAGCCACTTAGAAATCAAAATCCTGAGCTACAAATATTTCACTATATGGATGATATATTATTAGCACACAAAGCTAAAAACACATTGCTAGAATGTTATGCCACACTTACGAACTTATTAAAAAATTATAATCTAGAGATAGCAATAGATAAAGTACAATTAAATTTTCCAATTAATTATTTGGGAGTTCTATTATCCTCAACCATGGTCCGTCCACCAAAAATTCAAATACGAGTAGATCAACTCAAATCACTTAACGACTTTCAAAAGTTATTAGGAGACATAAATTGGATAAGGCCTTATCTAGGTATTCCAACAGGAGAATTGGGACCTTTATTTGATATCCTAAAAGGTCCATCAGATCCAAATTCACCCCAAATGTTAACGCCTGAAGCAAGAAAGGCATTAAAAATCATTGAAACATATATGGAAAATATGCATTTGGATATAATTGATATAAGTTTGCCTTTATTATTTATTGTACTACCAACAAAAAATATTCCTACAGGAGTATTTTGGCAAGAAGGTCCATTATTATGGATACATTTATCTTATTCTCCTAACACTATTCTTACTAGGTATCCTGAGGCTGTAGGACAATTAATACTCAAAGGAATAAAAACAGCAAAGGCAGTGTTTGGAATTTCTCCTAATAAAATTATTACTCCATATACTATGAATCAAATTGATGAATTAGCTAATGAGTTAAATACTTGGGCAATAATCATGTGAAAATCTAATGTTTCATTTGATAACCACTTACCATCTAATCCTTTATTGTCTTTTTGGTCATTGCATCCTGTAATTTTTCCAAAAATGACAAGAAAAACACCTATAATGAATGCTCCAAATATATTCACTGATGGGTCAAATAATGGTACAGCAGCAATAGTTACACCTGATTGAACTTTTACATTTTTAGTACCCAAACAATCAGCTCAAAAGGTAGAGCTTAATGCAGTATTACAAACTTTTGTGATATTTAAAGATTCTGTATTTAATTTATTTTCTGATACTCAGTATATAGTTAATGCTATAGTATCCCTCGAAGATGCTGGTAGGATTTCCCCTTCTTCTACTGTTTTCTCTTTGTTTTCCACTATACAAAGTTTAATCTGGGACAGAAAAGATCCATTCTTTATAGGACATATCAGGGCACATACAGGATTGCCTAGAGCCCTTAGTTTGGGCAATGATTTAGCAGATAAAACTACACATGACATACATATTTTCTCTACACTAGAAGAAGCTATAAATTTTCATAAAACGTTCCATGTCAATGCTAATATTTTACAAAAGCGTTTTAAAATAACTAAGGAACAAGCTAGACAAATAATAAAACAATGTCAAAATTGTGTGACCTTTTTACCACAAGTTAATCTTGGAGTCAATCCTAGAGGATTGATACCTAACCATATTTGGCAGATGGACGTCACACACTTGCCAGAATTTGGAAAATTAAAATATTTGCATGTTACAGTTGATACTTCTTCTGGATTTTTGATGGGCTCCCTTCATGCTGGAGAAAAAAACTAAAGATGTTATAGCTCATTGCTTACAAAATTTTGCCACTGTGGGCATTCCAAAACAGTTAAAAACAGATAATACCCCTGGTTATACATCTACCTCTTTTAAACAATTTTGCTCATCATTTGGCATTACTCATATAACAGGAATCCCATACAATCCACAGGGACAAGGTATAGTTGAAAGAGCTCATCAAACTATTAAAATAACTTTAATCCTTGCACTAACCCTAAACCAAACACTAACCCTAACGCTAACACTAACCATAGCCCTAGCCCTAACCTTAGCTCTAACCATATCCATTACCCTAACCCTAACCCTAACCCTAATCCTAAACCTAATGCTAACCCTCGGCCTAACCTTAACACATTCACTAACCCTAACCTATCCATTACTCTAAACATAACCCTAGCTTTAAACCTAACCAAACACTAAACCTAGACTTAAATGTAACCCTAGTTCTTACATTAGCCATAGCACTAAAGCTAACACAAAACCTAGCCTAGCCCTAATCCAATCTCTAACCCTAGCTTTAACCCTAACCCTAAACTTAACCTTAGCCCTAACCCTAACCCTAACCCTAACACTAGCATTAACCCTATCCCTTACCCTAAGCCAAATTCTAAACCTAAAGCTACCCTAGTCCTAAACATAATTCTTAGCCTAACCCAAAACCTAACTCTATTACTAGTCCTAACCCTAACCCTCAATCTAGCTCTATCACTATACCAAACCCTAACCCTAACCCTGCCCCTTATTCTGACACTAATACTAACCATAGGTCTAAACCTAAACTGACCTAACACTAACCATAGTTCTAAACCCTAACCATACACCGACCCCTAACATTGGCACTACCTGTAACCCTATATCTAAACCTAACCCTATCACTAGACCTAGACCTACACTTAATCCTTCAACTAGTGGTAAATCTAGGGCCTAAACAAAAAATTAGTCCTAGCCCTAATAATAACCCTTAACCTAATCCAAACACTAACCCTACCCCTAAACCAAACCCTAGCCCTAATGCTGGCCCTAACAATAAACCTAACCCTAACCCAAACACTGACCCTTACTGTAACACAAACCTTTACTGTAACACAAACCCTAGCTCTAAACCTTATCCTAACAAAAAACATAACTTTAACACTAGACCTAGCCATATCAATAACCCTGAAACTAGCCATCACCACAGGCCAAAACCTACCTCTAACTCTATCCATTAACATAACCCTAACCCTAACCCTAATACTAACCCTAGCCCTAACTCTCACACTGACTCTAACTCTAATCCTCGTCCTAGTCCAAACACTAGCTCAATCCCTAACCTGTAAAGTTAACCTAGCACTAACACTAACCCATGGTCTAAACCTAAACCTAACCTTAACTCTAGCCCTGATACTAACCTTAACCCTATCCCTAACCCTAGCTCTAAACCTACATATTACCCTAACTCTAACCCTAATCATAATGATAACCTTATACCTAAGCCTAGCTCTAACCCTACCCATTATCCTAACCCTAACCCTAACCCTGATCATAACTTTAGCCCTTACCCTAAATCTACCCTAACCCTAAACCAAGACATAACCATAAACCTAACTCTTGCCATAGAGCTAACCCTTGCTCAAACCCTAACCTTACTCTAAACCTAACCCTAAACCTATCCCTAACCCTAACCTTAAGTTGAAACCTAACCTTAACCCAACCCGAACACAATATCAAACCCTATCCAATACCCTAAACCTAATGATAGCCCTAGCCCTAACCTTAACACTAACCTTGACCCTAACCTTAACTATAACCTAGACCTAACCCTAAACCTAACCCTTGCCCTAGCGCTAACACTAGCTCAAACTCTAAACCATACCCTAAACCTAAACCTAACCCTAACCCTAGGCCTAACACTAACTCCAGCCCTAATACTAACCATAATCCTAGCCCTAACTTTATTAATTACCCTAAGCACAACCATAACCCTAAGGCTAACCCTAGGCCTAACCCTAACCCTTTTACTAACTCTAACCCTATCAATTACCCTACACCTAACATGAACCCTAAACTTAAACCTAACATTACCCTAACCAAACCCTAATGCTAATTCAAGGTCTAAACCTAAACCCTAACCTAAACCAAACCCGAAACCTAATTCTAACCCTAATAATACCCCTAGCTCTAAAACTGACCCTTACCCTAAATCTAACCCTTACACTAGACCTAGCCATAATCTAACCCTCAATCTATCCCTAATGTAAGCCTAGACCTGACATAAGCCCTAGCCCTAATTCTTGCCATAACCCTAAAACAAACCAGAGCCCTCATCCTAGCCCTAAATCTAGCCTTATTACTAAACCAAATCATAACCCTAGCCCTAACAGAAATTCTAACCTTCAACCTAGCCCTAAAACTAGCTCTAACCCCATCCCTTCCCCTAAACCTAACCCTATCCCTAAATCTAAACCTAAGCCTAAAACTAGGACTAACCCTAACACAAACGCTAGACCTAATACTAGCCCTAATTTAGCCCTAAACCTAACCTAACCCTAGCCCTAAGACTATCTCTAACTCTCGCCATAGTCCTATTTTTAGCTCTAACCCTATCCCTTACCATAATCCTATCACTTGCCTTTACATTAGCCCTAACCCTAGCCCTAGCCCTAATTCTATATCTAACCCTAACTCTAAATCTAACCCTAATTCTAAGCTAAACCTCTTACTAACACAAGCCGTAACACTAATGTTAATCCTAAAACTACCCCTAACGTAGCCCTAGCCCTTCAAAACAACTGAGCCATAGCCCTAACACTAACGTTTTAACATAAACCAAATCCTAAGCCTACACCTAGCCCTAAACCTAGCTCTAATTCGAGTCCTATCCCTAACCCTAAAACAAACCCTGACTCTGACTCTCACCCTCACACTAACCCTAGCTCTAAACATCACTCAAAACCTAAACCTAACCTAACCTTAGACCTAGACCTAACCCTAACCCTAAAAATAGTTCTAATCATAACCCTAGTTCTTACATTGGCTGTAGCCCTAAACCTAGCCCTAACCTAACCCAAAACCTATCCCTAATCAGAGCCCTAACACTACCTTTAACCCTAATCATAACCCTAATTCTTGCCCTAACCCTTACCCTAAACCTAATACTAACCCTAACCCTTGCCATAAACCAAAACCTAACCCTAGCCTTAATCCTAACCATAAACCTAGCCCTAATCCCAGCTGTAACCTTATCCATTACCCTAATCCTTATCCTAACCCTAATGCTAACCCTAGGATAACCCTAAACCTATTCCTAACCCTAAACCTATACATTACCCTAAACCTAACCTGAACCTTAAGCCTAACCATATCCACAAACCTAATCCTAACCTTAATAATCTTAACCCTAAAATTATCTCTAACCATAACCCTAGACCTGACATTAGCCCTAGCCCTAATGAAGCCCTAACCCTAAAACAAACTCTAGCCCTAAACCTAGCCATAATCTTAGCCTTAATTCTAAACCTAACCCTAACCATAGACCTAACCCTAATTTTAATCCTCGCCCTAGTTCTAAAGCTAGCTATAACATCATACCTAACCATAACCATAACCATAACCATAACCATAACCATAACCATAAACCTAGGCTCAGCCTTAATACTAACCCTAGCTCTAATCCTAGCCCTAATTAAGCCCCAATTCTAACCCTAAATCTAACCCTAACACTAAGACTAACTCTAACTCTTGCCCTAGCCCTATCCCTAGTTCTAACCCTATCCCTTATAATAACTCAGACCCTAGCCCTAACCCTAGCCCTAACCTTCGCTGTAGCCCTAAACCTAGATCTAAATCTAACTCTAAATCTAACCCTAACCCTAAGCCTAAACCACACCCTAACACTAGTTCTAACACTAATGCTAATTTGAAAACTAGCCCTAACCCTAGCCCTAGCCCTCAAGCAAAACTGAGCCATAGCACTGACCCTAACCCTTAGCCTAAACCAAACCCTAACACTACACCTAGCCCTAATTCGAGTCCTAACCCTAACCCTAGAACTAATACTAATCCTGACTCTGACCTTAACACTAACCCTAGCTCTACACATCCCGTATCCCTAAACCTAATCCTAACACTAGACCTCACCCTAAACCTAACCCCAAATCTAGCCCTAATCATAATGCCAGTTCTTAAATTAGCCATAGCCCTAAACCTAACACAAAACCTAGCCCTAATCCAAGGCCTAACCCTGGCCCTAACCCTAACCCTATCCCTAGTCCTAATCCTAGCTCTAACCCTATTTCTTACACTTAGTCAAACCCTCACCCTATTGCTACCCTAGTCCTAAACCTAATTCTATGCCTATCGTAAACCCTAACTCTATTACTAGTCCTAACCTTAGCCCTCATTCTAGCTCTAAACTTAACCCAAACCCTAACCCAAACGCTGACCCTTATTCTGACCCTAACACTAAACCTAGGTTTAAACCTGACCCTAACCCTTATCTGAAACCTAACACTAGCCCTACCAGTAACCCTAACCCTAAACCTAACATTAACACTAGCCCTAGACCTAAACCTAATCCTAAATATAGCCATAATCCTAGCCTTAGCCCTAACAATAACCCTTAACCTAAACCAAACACTAACTCTACCCCTAGACCTAACCCTAGTCCTCATTCTGGTCCTAACCCTAAATCTAATCCTAACCTGAACCCTGACACTTACCCTAACAAAAACCCTAGCTCTAAACCTTATCCTAACCCAAAAACTAACCCTAACACTAGACGAACTCTAAATCTAGCCATAACCATAACTCTAGATCTTACATTACCCATATACCTAACACTATCCCTAAACCTCACACAAATCCTAGCCCTAATTACAGCCCTAAACCTAACCCTAAGCATAACTCTAACCCTAAACCTAGCCCTAAACCTAACCCTAACTCTCGTTCTAGCCCTAACCCTAGCTCAAACCCTAAAACTTACCCTAAACATAACCCTAGCCCAAACCCTAAACCTTACCCTAACTCTAGCCCTAATCCTAACTGTAACCATATCCCAAACCCAAGATCTAATTCTACCCATTACACTAACCATAACCCTAAAACTAATGCTAACCCTAGCCCTAAATCTAACCCTAACCCTACCCAGCCCAGAATGTAACCCTAACCCTCGCCTTAGCCATAAACCTAGCTCAATCCCTAACCCTTACACTTAACCTAACACTAACACTAACCCAAGGCCTAACCCTAACCCTAACTCCAGCCCTAATTTTAACCTTGACCATAGCCCTAACCCTTGCTCGAACCCTACACAATACCCTAACCCTAAACTTAACACTAATGATAACACTAGACCTAAAGCTAAACCTACCCTAACCCTAAACATAGACCTAACCCTAGAACTAACAATGAACCTAACCCTAACTCTAAATCTAAGCTAGCTCAAAACCTAACCCTAATCCTAAACCTAAACCTAACACTAACCTAAACCTAACCCTATCTTTAACCTGACATCGAAATCTATTACCCTAACTCTAATGATAACCCTATCCCTAACCGTAACACTAACCATGACCATAACCCTAGACCAAATCCTAAATTAACTTTAGCTGTAGCAAAAATCCTAGCTCAAACCCTAAACCGTACCCTAAAACTAATCCTAAGTGTAACCCTCGCCCTAACCCTGACCCTAACCCTAACCCTAACCCTAAATCTACCCCTAATCCTAACCATAACCCTAGACCTAACCCTAGATCTAACCCTATAACGATAACCATAAAACTAATGTTAACCCTAGGTCTAAGCCTAAACCTATCACAAACCCTAATCATATCCATTACCTTAAACCTAACCTGAACCCTAAACCTAACATTATCCATTACCCTAACCCTAATTCTAATCTTAATGCTAATTTGAGCCTTAACCCTAAACTTAACCTAACCCAAATCCGAAGCCTGACCCTGACCCTAATAATACCCCAGCTCTTAATCTGACCCTTTCCATACGTAACACTTTAATTTGACCTAGCCATAAACCTAACCCTAAAACTATCACTAACTATAAACCTAGACCTGACATTAGTCCTAGCTCTAATTTTTGCCCTAAACCTAACACAAAACCTAGCCCTAATCCTAGCCTTAAATCTAGCCTTAATCCCAAACCTAACCATAATCCTAGCCCTAACACTAAAGCTAATCATAAAACTAGCCCTAACCCTAACCATAGCACTAAAACAAAACTGACCAACAGGCCTAACACTAACCTTAACTTAAACCAAACCCTAGCACTACACCTAGATCTAACCCTAGCTCTAATTCGAGTCCTAATCATAACCTTAAAACTAACCCTGACCTGACTGATATCCTAACACTAACCCTAGCTATAAATATAACCCTAATCTTAAACCTAACCCTAACACTTGACCTACCCCTACCTATAACCCTCATTGTAACCCTAGTTCTTATATTAGCCGTTGCCCTAACCCTAGCCTCAAACCTCACACAAAAATTAGCCCTAATCTGAGCCCTAAACCTAGCTTTAACCCTTACCATACACCTAACCCTAGCCCTAACCCAATGCCTTACCCTGAGCAAAACCTTAACCCTAATGGTAACCCTAGACCTATCCCTAATCCTTAGGCTAACCAAATCCTAACCCTATTAATAGTCCTAATGCTAGATCTCATTCTAGCTCTAACGCTATCCCAAACCCTAACCCTAACCCCGACCCTTATTCTGACCATAACATAAACCCTAGGTCTAAACCTGACCCTAACCCTAAACCAAATCCTAACACTAGCCCTACTTGTAAACTTATACCTAAACCTAGCCCTACCACTAGTTCTAGACTTAAACCTAATCCTAAATCTAGCCTGAACTCTAGCTCTAGAACTAAACAAAATCCTAGCCCTAACCCTAAAAAAAACCTTTACGTAACCCAAACACTAACTCTACCTCTAGACCTTAACCTAGCCCTAATTCTGGCTTTAACCCTAACTTTAACTCTAACCCAAACACTGACCCTGCCTTTAACATTAAACCTACCTCTAAACCTGAAACTAACCAAAATCTAAACCTAATTCTAGAACCACCCATAACCCTAACCCTAAAACTAGCCTTAATCATAATCCTAAATCTTACATTACCATAGCCATAACCCTAGGCCTAAACCTAACGGTAAACATAGAGCTAATTTTAGGTCTAAACCTTGCCCTAAGCATAACCCTAACCCTAACACTAGCCCTATACCTAACCCTAGGCTTTGACTTATTCCTAAGATAGCTCAAAACCTAACCTTTACCCTAAACATAAACCTAGACCTATCCCTAACTCTCACCCTCATCCTAGCCCAAATCCTAAACTTAACCTAGCCCTAAACCTAGCTCTAAACCTACCCATTACACTAACCCTAAACCTAACCTTATTGATAATCCTGGCCCAAACCCTAATGTTAACCCTAACCCTAACTGGAAAACTAACCATAGACACAACCCTAAAATTAGCACTCAGCATAGCCCTAACTCTAGATCAAACCATAAACCTAACCATAAACCTAAACATAACCATAGCTCTAATCCTAATCCTGTCACTAATTCTAACTCTCAACCAAAATTTAAACCTAACCTAACCCTATCAGTTACCTTAACCCTAACCCTAACGTTAATGATAACCCTATCCCTAACTCTAACCCTAACCCTAAACCTACTGTAATTCTATCCCTAGACCTAACCCTAAACCTAGCCCTAACCCTGGCTCAAAACCTAACCTTTATGCTAAACATAACCCTAAACCTAACCCTAACCCTAGTTCTAACACTAATTCTAACCCTAACTCAAGGCATATTCCTAACCATAACTCTAGTTCTAACCTAAGCTCTAACCCTATCAATTACCCTAACTTTAACTCTTACCCTAATGCTAACCCTAAGCCTAAGCCTAGCCCTATCACTAACGCTAACTGTATCAATTACCCTAAACCAAACCTGAACCTTAAAACAAACCCTAACTATACCCTAACCCTAACCCTAATGCTAATTTGAGCCATAAACCTAAATTCTTACCTAAGCCAAATCCTAATCCCCGAGTTCTAAACCTGACCCTTACCCTAAACCTAACCCTTACACTAGACTTAGCCTTAAGCCTAACCCAAAAACTATCTTTAACCATAACCCTAGACCTGATATTAGCCCTAGCACTAATCCTAGCCCTGAATCTAAAACAAACACTAGCCTTATCCTAGCCCTAAATCTAGCCTTAATCACAACCCTAACCCCATCCCTAACCCTAACCCTAACTCTAACACTCACCCTATGTCTAAACCTAGCTATAACGCCATTCTTTGTCCTAAACTTAAACCTAACCCTATCCCTATTGCTAGGCCTAAGGTAAACACTAACCCTAGCCCTAATCCTAGCCCTAATTTAACCCTATCCCAAACCCTAACTCTAATTTTAGCCCTATCACTAACTCTAACTCTCACACTAGCCCTATTCCTAGTTCTAACCCTATCCCTTACCATAACTCTAACCCTGGCCCTAACGTTTACCCTATCCTTAATCGTAGCCTAATCCTAGATCTAAACGTAACCATAAATGTAACCCTAACCTTAAGTCTAAGTCTAACACTAACATTAGCCCTAACTCTAATACCAATTTTAAAACTAGCCCTAAACCTAACCCTAGGACTAAAACAAAACCGAGCAATAGACCTAACCCTAAACCTTAACTTAAACCAAACCCTAAACTACTACTAGAACAAATCCTAGCCCTAATCGAGTCCTAACCCTAACCTTAAAACTAACCCTGACCCTGACTCCTATCCTAAAAATAACTCTAGCTCTAAATATTAACCTTTTTTTTATTGTTGGTCGTTCAAAACATTACATAGTTCTTAATACATCATATTTCACAGTTTGATTCAAGTGGGTTATGAACTCCCAATTTTACCCCGTATACAGATTGCTGTATCACATCAGTTACCCTTCCATTGATTGACAAATTGCCTTTCTAGTGTCTGATGCATTCTGCTGTCTGTCCTATTCTCTACTATCCCCCCTCCCCTCCCCTCCCCTCCCCTCCCCTTTTCTCTCTCTACCCCTTCTACTGTAAATCATTTCTTCGATTTGTATTATCTTGTCTTACCCCTCCTTTCCTCTTATATGTCATTTTGTGTAACCCTGAGGATCGCCTTCCATTTCCATGCGGTTTCCCTTCTCACTCCCTTTCCCTCCCACCTCTCATCCCTGTTTAATGTAAATCTTCTTCTCAAACTTTCGTCCCTACCCTGTCCTTGTTTACTCCCCTTATATCAAAGGGGTCATTTGGTATTTATTTTTTAAAGATTGACTAGCTTCACTTAGCATAATCTACTCTAATGCCATCCATTTCCCTCCAAACTCTATGATTTTGTCATTTCTTAATGCAGAGTAATACTCCATTGTGTATAAATGCCACATTTTTTTATCCATTCATCTATTGAAGGGCATCTAGGCTGATTCCACAATCTTGCTATCGTGAATTGTGCTGCTATGAACATCGATGTAGCAGTGTCCCTGTAGCATGCTCTTATTAGGTCTTTGGGGAATAGACCGAGAAGGGGAATAGCTGGGTCAAATGGTGGTTCCATTCCCAGCTTTCCAAGAAATCTCCATACTGCTTTCCAAATTGGCTGCACCAATTTGCAGTCCCACCAGCAATGAACAAGAGTGCCCTTTTCCCCGCATCCTCTCCAGCACTTATTGTTGTTTGACTTTCTAATGGCTGCCAATCTTACTGGGGTGAGATGGTATCTTAGGGTAGTTTTGATTTGCATTTCTCTGACTGCTAGCGATGGTGAGCATTTTTTCATGTACTTATTGATTGATTGTATGTCCTCCTCTGAGAAGTGTCTGTTCAGGTCCTTGGCCCATTTATTGATTGGGTTATTTGTTATCTTATTGTCTAATTTTTTGAGTTCTTTGTATATTCTGGTTATTAGGGCTCTATCTGAAGTGTGTGGAGTAAAGATTTGTTCCCAGGATGTAGGCTCCCTGTTTATCTCTCTTATTGTTTCTTTTGCTGAGAAAAAACTTTTTAGTTTGAGTAAGTCCCATTTGTTGATTTTAGTTGTTAACTTTTGCGCTATGGGTGTCCTATTGAGGAATTTGGAGCCTGATCCCACAGTATGTAGATCATACCCTACTTTTTCTTCTATCAGATGCCGTGTCTCTGGTTTAATATCAAGCTCCTTGATCCATTTTGAGTTAACTTTTGTGCATGGCGAGAGATAGGGATTCAGCTTCATTTTGATGCAAATGGATTTCCAGTTTTCCCAGCACCATTTGTTGAAGATGCTATCCTTCCTCCATTGCATGCTTTTAGACCCTTTATCAAATATAAGATAGTTGTAGTTTTGTGGGTTGGTTACTGTGTCCTCTATTCTGTACCATTGGTCCACCCGCCTGTTTTGGTACCAGTACCATGCTGTTTTAGTTACTATTGCTCTGTAGTATAGTTTGAAGTCTGGTATCGCTATACCGCCTGATTCACACTTCCTGCTTAGCATTGTTTTTGCTATTCTGGGTCTTTTATTATTCCATATGAATTTCATGATTCTTTTATCTATTTCTACAAGAAATGCTGCTGGGATTTTGATTGGCATTGCATTAAACTTATAGAGAACTTTTGGTAATATCGCCATCTTGATGATGTTGGTTCTGCCTATCCATGAGCAGGGTATATTTTTCCATCTTCTAAGGTCTTCTTCTATATCTCTCTTTAGGGTTCTGTAATTTTCATTGTATAAGTCTTTCACCTCTTTTGTTAGGTTGATTTCCAAGTATTTTATTTTTGGGGGGGATATTGTGAATGGAGTAGTTGTCCTCATTTCCATTTCAGAGGATTTGTCGCTGATATACAGGAATGCCTTTGATTTATGCGTGTTGATTTTATATCCTGCCACTTTGCTGAATTCATTTATTAGTTCTAATAGCTTCTTTGTAGACCCTTTTGGGTCTTCTAGGTATAGAATCATATCATCTGCAAATAGTGATAATTTAAGTTCTTCTTTTCCTATTTTTATGCCTTTAATTTCTTTTGTCTGTCTAATTGCTCTGGCCAGTGTTTCGAGGACTATGTTGAACAGAAGTGGTGAGAGAGGGCATCCCTGTCTTTTACCAGATCTTAGAGGGAATGCCTTCAATTTTTCTCCATTCAGAATGATGCTGGCCTGTGGCTTATCATAGATTGCTTTTACCATGTTGAGGTATGATCCTGTTATCCCTAATTTTTCTAGCGTTTTGAACATAAAGGGATGCTGTACTTTGTCGAATGCTTTTTCTGCATCTATTGAGATGATCATATGGTTCTTATTTTTAAGTCTATTGATGTGGTGAATAACATTTATTGATTTCCGTATATTAAACCAGCCTTGCATCCCAGGGATGAATCCTACTTGATCATGATGTATAATTTTTTTGATATGTATTTGAATCCGATTCGCCAGAATTTTATTGAGGATTTTTGCGTCAAGGTTCATTAGAGATATTGGTCTGTAGTTTTCCTTCTTTGAAGTGTCTTTGTCTGGTTTCGGAATCAGGGTGATGTTGGCCTCGTAGAATGAATTTGGAAGTTCTCCCTCTTTTTCTATTTCCTGAAATAGCTTGAAAAGTATTGGTGTTAGTTCCTCTTTAAAGGTTTTGTAAAACTCTGCTGTATACCCATCCGGTCCTGGGCTTTTCTTAGTTGGTAGTCTTTTGATGGTTTCTTCTATTTCCTCTATTGTTATTGGTCTGTTTAGGTTGTCTATATCCTCCTGGCTCAATCTGGGCAGATCATAGGACTCAAGGAATTTATCTATGCCTTCACTATCTTCTATTTTATTGGAGTATAAGGATTCAAAGTAATTTCTGATTATCTTCTGTATTTCTGAAGTGTCTGTTGTGATATTGCCTTTTTCATCCCGTATGCTAGTAATTTGGGTTCTCTCTCTTCTTCTCTTCGTTAGCATGGCTAAGGGTCTGTCAATTTTATTTATTTTTTCAAAGAACCAGCTTTTAGTTTTGTCAATTTTTTCAATTGTTTCTTTTGTTTCAATTTCATTAATTTCAGCTCTGATTTTAATTATTTCTTGCCTTCTACTTCTTTTGCTGTTGTTTTGCTCTTCTTTTTCTAGGATTTTGAGATGAAGTATGAGATCATTTATTTGTTGGTTTTTTCTTTTTTTGAGGAATGAACTCCAAGCAATGAATTTTCCTCTTAGAACTGCTTTCAATGTGTCCCATAGATTCCGATATGTTGTGTCTGTGTTTTCATTTAACTCTAGGAATTTTTTAATTTCCTCCTTGATGTCTTCTAAAACCCATTGATCACTCAGCAACCTATTGTTCATTCTCCAGGTGATGCTTGATTTTTCCTTTCTTCTTTTATCATTGATTTTCAGTTTCATTCCATTATGATCAGATAAGATGCATGGTATTATCTCTACCCCTTTGTATTGTCTAAGAGTTGCCCTGTGACATAGTATATGGTCTATTTTTGAGAAGGTTCCATGTGCTGCTGAGAAAAAAGTGTAGCTACTTGATGTTGGGTGGTATAGTCTATATATGTCAATTAAGTCTAGGTTGTTAATTGTGTTATTGAGTTCTATAGTTTCCTTATTTAACTTTTGTTTGGAAGATCTGTCCAGTGGTGAGAGAGGTGTGTTGAAGTCTCCCATGATTATTGTATGGTGGTCTATTAGACTCTTGAACTTGAGAAGAGTTTGCTTGATGAACACAGCTGCACCATTATTTGGGGCATATATATTTATGATTGTTATGTCTTGTTGGTGTATGGTTCCCTTGAGCAGTATGAAGTGTCCTTCTATATCCCTTTTGATTAGCTTTGGCTTGAAATCTATTTTATTAGATATGAGTATGGACACTCCTGCTTGTTTTCGCGGTCCATATGAGTGATATGATTTTTCCCAACCTTTCACCTTCAGTCTATGTATATCTTTTCCTATCAAATGCGTCTCCTGTAGACAGCATATTGTTGGGTCTTGTTTTTTGATCCATTCTACTAGCCTGTGTCTCTTAATTGGTGAGTTTAAGCCATTAACATTTAGGGTTATTATTGAGATATGGTTTGTTCTTCTATCCATATTTGTTTATTGATGTTACTAAACCTGATTTGTTATCCTCTTTGACTACTTTCCCCCCTTTACTGTCCTACCTCCCATTGTTGGTTTTCAATGTTATTTTCCATTTCCTCTTCCTGTAATATTTTGCCAAGGATTTTTTGAAGAGATGGTTTTCTAGCTGCGAATTCTTTTAACTTTTGTTTATCGTGGAAGGTTTTAATTTCATCTTCTAACCTGAAGCTTAATTTCGCCGGATACAAGATTCTTGGTTGGAGCCCATTGTCTTTCAGTGTTTGAAATATGTTATTCCAGGATCTTCTAGCTTTCAGAGTCTGTGTTGAGAGATCAGCTGTTATCCTGATTGGTTTACCCCTAAATGTAATCTGCTTTCTTTCTCTTGCAGCTTTTAAAATTCTCTCCTTATTCTGTATGTTGGACATCTTCGTTATAATGTGTCTAGGTGTGGATCTCTTATGATTTTGCACATTCGGCGTCCTGTAGGCTTCTAGGATTGGGGATTCTGTCTCATTCTTCAATTCTGGGAAGTTTTCTCGTATTATTTCACTGAATAGACTGTTTATTACTTTGGAATGGAGCTCTGTGCCTTCCTGTATCCCAATGACTCTTAAATTTGGTCTTTTGATATTGTCCCATAATTC
Organism: Urocitellus parryii; assembly: GCF_045843805.1. Taxonomy (NCBI): domain Eukaryota; kingdom Metazoa; phylum Chordata; class Mammalia; order Rodentia; family Sciuridae; genus Urocitellus; species Urocitellus parryii. The sequence goes on from NC_135547.1 coordinate 81,195,194, forward strand.
TTGGATGTTCTGCTCATGGTTTCTTAGCAGACTTGCTGAGCTGTCTATGTTCTTTTCCAGTTGAAATACTTTGTCTTCATTGTCTGATGTTCTCTCTTCTACGTGATCTACTCTGCTGGTAGTATTCTCAATTGAGTTTTTAAGTTGGTTTATTGTTTCCTGCATTTCTAGAATTTCTATTTGTTTGTTTTTTATTACCTCTATCTCCCTGTGAAATTGATCTTTTACTTCCTGGATTTGTTTGTCAATGTGATCTTTCATTGTCTGATTTTGCTGTCTCATGTCTTCCTTGAGACTCCAGATCATCTGAAGCATATATATCCTGAACTCTTTATCTGATATTCCATCTGTTGCAGCTATTACCTCTTCTAAATTTGAGTTGACCTGCATTGCTTGTGGTCCTTTCTTTCCTTGTCTTTTCATACTGCTCGCGTTTCTTTCTGCTTGGTGCAACTGTTGTGTTTTTGAAATTTACCCCCTATTTATTTATGTTGCTCTTGTATAGTTGAAAAGTCTCCCTTGCAGGTGCGGGCAGCGGCTGTGCCCCTACTCCAATTGGGGTGACGTGTCTACCACGCTGGCGTCTCTCTGGGCCTGTTCCGGGAGTGGAAGGCGGCTCTGCTCTGTCCCTATTCCAATTGGGGTGTCGTGACTACCATGCTGGCAGGTCGCTGGGCCTGTTCCGGGCGTGGGCGGTGGGCTTGGCTGGTGGGATTCCACCTAATGGCAGTCCCTAACCTCCCTGCTTGCTAATTAATGGCTTCTCTGAGGCGCCACGCCTTCTGTAGCTGCGGGGCAGGCCGCTCGAATCAGTTGGCCTGGATCTCCGGGGTCCTACTGCTGGCTGTTTTGATGTTGCAAGCTGTTGGAGAGTGGTGGTGTATCCTTCAGCTTTCCCGGATGGTGGCCGCTGACTGCCTGTATGGAGTGTCCGCTGTGGGGGATGGGATGGGACTGTACCGCTTCCTTCCCCTTCTGAGATCCCGTGCTCGGCCCAAGGGTCTGTGTGGGCTTGGCTGGCGGGATTCCACCTAATGGCAGTCCCTAACCTCCCTGCTTGCTAATTAATGGCTTCACTGAGGCGCCACGCCTTCTGTAGCCGCAGGGCAGGCCGCGCGAATCAGTTGGCCTGGATCTCCCGGGTCCTGCTGCAGGCTGTTGGGATCCCTGGCACTCTATCACTTTGATTTTTTCTGCTTGCCCCTCCCCCAGCGCTGGCTAGCCAGGTCTCGTTTTGGCTGCTTCTGGGAGGAGGGGTTGGAGGTCAGGTGTCTCTAGTTTCCCCCTAGTCTTTATGGAGGCTCAGCTTGATACTCCCTCTCCCGGCAAGCCTAGGAGAGATTTTATGCGAATTCCCGCTGTCTGGGGGGTGAGCTGAATGACACCAACCTGTTTTGATGTTGCACTCTGAAGGAGAGAGGCGGTGTATCCTTCAGCTTTACCGGATGGTGGCCGCTGACTGCCTCGGTGGAGTGTCCGCTGTGGGGGATGGGACTATACCGCTTCCTTCCCCTTCTGAGATCCCAGCTCGGCCCAAGGGTCCGTGTGGGCTTGGCTGGCGGGATTCCACCTAATGGCAGTCCCTAACCTCCCTGCTTGCTAATTAATGGCTTCACTGAGGCGCCACGCCTTCTGTAGCCGCAGGGCAGGCCGCGCGAATCAGTTGGCCTGGATCTCCCTGGTCCTGCTGCAGTTGGGATCCCTGGCCCTAACCTTAAATCTAACACTAACACTAGAACTACCCCTAACCCTAACCCTAAAGCTAATCCTAATTGTAACCCTGATTCTTACATTACCGGTTGCCCTAATGCTAGCCCTAACACTAACACAAAATCTAGCCCTAATCCAAGCCCTACAGCTAGCTTTAGCACTAACCCTAACCCTAACCCTACCCCTAACACTAGGTCTAACCCTATCCCTAACCCTAAGGAAAGCCCTAACCCTAATGGAAACCCTATACCTATCCCTAATCCTCAGCCTAATAAAAACTCTCACCACATTAATAGTCCTAACCCTAGCCCTCATTCTAGCTATCCCAAACCTTAACCCTAACCCTGACCCTTATTCTGACCATAACACTAACATAGGTCTAAACCTGACCCTAATGCTAGACCAAACAGTAACACTAGCCCTACCAGTAAACTTATACCTAAACCAGACCCTATTACTAACCCTAGACCTAAAACTAATCCTAAATCTAGACTTAAATCTAGCTGTAGACCTAAACAAAAACCTAGTCTTAGCCTTAACGATAACCCTTAACTTAACACAAAGACAAACCCTACCCCTAGACATAAACCTAGTCCCAATTCTGGCTTTAATCTTAACTCTAACCTGAACACTGACCCTGCCTTTAACACTAAACCTATCTCTAAACCTGACCCTAACCGAAAACCTAAACCTAACACTAGACATAGCCATAACCCTAAGCCTACAACTAGCCCTAATCATAATCCTAGCTCTTACATTACCCATAGCCCTAAATCTATGCCTGAACCTCACACAAAACATAGAGTGAATTCTAGGCCTAAATATAGCCCTAAGTGTAAAGCCAACCCTAACCCTAGCCCTAACCTTAACCCTAAACCTCACCCTAGCCTTAGTCTTAAACCTTACTCAAAGCCTAACCCTTACCATAAATATAAACTTAGACCTATACCTTACTCTAAACCCTAACCCTAGCCCTAACCCTAAATGTAACTCTATCCCTAAACCTAGTTCTAAACCTACACCTTACCTAACCCTACAACTAACTGTATTGATAACCCTAGCCTTAACCCTAACCATAACCCTAACCCTAACCAGACAACTAACAATAGACCTAAGCCTAAAACTAACACTCGCCATAGCCCTAACCCTAGCTCAAAACCTAACCTGTACCATAAACCTAAACATAACCATAGCCTTAACATTAACCCTAAAATTAAATCTAACCCTAAACCTAAACCTAAACCTACATCTAACCATATCCATTACCCTAATCCTTATCCTAACCCTAATGTAACCCTAGCCCTAACCTTAACCTTAACCCTAAACTTACCATAATCCTGTCCATAAACCTAAGGCTGAACCTAATCCTCGACCTAACCTAGCACTAACACTAGCTCAAACCCTAGCCCTTACCCTAAACATAACCCTAGACCAAACCCTAACCCCAATCCTAGCCCTAATCCTAACTGTAATCATAGCCCAAACTCTAGCTCTAACTCTATCCATTACCATAAACATAACCGTAAACCTAATGCTAAACCTAGCCCTAACCCTAACCCAAACTCTATTCCTAGACCTGATTCTAACCTGAAGCCTCAACCTAGCCCTAACACTCAATCCCTGACCCTTACCCTTAACCTAACCATAAGAAAATGATAAGCATACCCTAACCCTAACCCTAGCCCTAATCCTAAACTTAAAACTAGATTTAACCTTAGCTCTAACCCCACCAATTACCCTAACCCTAACCATAAACGTCATGATAACCTTAGCCCTAAACCTAAACCTACTCTAACCCTAACTGTAAACCTAACCCTAGACCTAACCATAAACCTAACCCTTGCTGTAGTCCTAACCTTAGCTCAAACTCTAACAATTATGCTACTTAACACTAACCCTAGTCCTAAACCTAAACCTAACCCTAACCCTATATCTAAACCTGTCCATTACCTTAATCCTAATGATAACCCTAATCCTAACCCTAGACCTAATCCTAAACCTAACCCTATCCTTAGCACTAACCCTAGCTAAAACCCTAACCCATATCCTAAACCTATCCCTAGCCTTAATCCTAATCCTAACCCTAACTCTAGCCCTAATCCTAAACATAACCCTAGCCCTAACCCTAGCTATAACCTTATCCATTACCCTAATTATAACCATAAACCTAATGCTAACCCTAGGCCTAACACTAACCCTATCCATTACCCTAAACCTAACCTGACCCCTAAACCTAAACTGAAGCCTAAACTTAACCTTATTCATTACCCTAACCCTAACTCAAACCTAATGTTAATTTGAGCCATAACCCTAAACCTCAACCTAATCCAAACCCAAAACCTGAATCTGACTATTACAATACCCCTAGCTTTCAAATTGAACTTCACCCTAAACCTAACTCTGACACTAGACCTAGCCATAAATCTTACCCCAAATCTGTCCCTAATCGTAACCCTAGACCTGATATCCCTAGACCTAATTATTGCCATAACCCTAACACAAACGCTAGCCCTCATCCTAGCCTTATACCTAGCCTTGATCCTAACCCGAACCCTAACTCTAGCTCTATCCTTAATTTTATTCCTTGCCCTAGTTTTGAACCTTGCTATATTCCCATCCCTTTCCCCAAATCTAAACCTAACTATAAGTCTAGTCTTAACCCTTACACTAATCCTAGACCTGATCCTAGCCCTAATTTAGCCCTAACCCTACCACTAGCACTAAGACTAACTCTAACTCTCGCCCAAGCCCTATTCCTAGATCTATCCCTATCCCTTACCATAACCCTAACACTTGCCCTAACCTTAGCCCTAACACTAGCCCTAGCCCTAACCCTAGAACTAACCATAACTCTAAGTCCAACCCTAACCCTAAGCCTAAACCTCACACTAACACTAGCCCTAACAATCACACTAATCCTAAAACTAGCCCCAATCTAGTTCAAGACCTAAAACAAAACCGAGCCATAGCCCTAACCCTAAGCCTTAACCTAAACCAAAACCTAATCCTACACTTAGCCCTAATCTTAGCCCTAATTCCAGTCCTAACCTAACCCTAAAACTAACCTTGAGCCTGACTCTGACCTTACACTAACCCCAGCTCTAACATCAACCTAAAAGTATACCTAACCCTAAAACTAGAACTAGCCCTAACCATAACCCTAAAAGTAGCCCTAATCATAACTCTGGTTCTTAAATTAGCCGTAGCCCTAATACTAGCCCTAACCTAACCCAAAACCTAGTCCAAAACTGAGCCCTACACCTCGTTTTAACCCTAACCCTAACCTTAGCCCTAACCATTACCCTAAACCTAACCCTAGCCCTAAAACTGGCCCTAACACTAAACCTAACCCTAGACTTAATCCTACCCATAATCCTAGCCCTAACTCTAGCTCTAACCCTATCCATTACCCTAAAATTAACCCTAACCTTAATGCTAAGCCTAGCCCTAAATTTAACCCTAATCCTAAACCTAGACCTGACACTAACCCTAACCATCGCCCTAGCCCTAACCATAGCTCAAACCCTAACACTTACCCTAAACCTAACCCTAACACTAACCCTAGGCCTAACCCTAACCCTAACCCTAGCCCTAATCCTAATCATAACCCTAGCCCTAAACCTATCCATTACCCTAAAATAAGCCTAACCCAAACATAGCTCTAAACATAGCTCTAACCCCACCCATTACCCTAACCCTAACTGTAATTGTCATGATAACACTAGCCCTAACCCTAAACCTACTTTAACCCTAACTGTAAACTTAACCCTAGTCCTAACCCTAAACCTACACTAACCCTAACTGTAAACCTAACCCTAGACCTAACTGTAAACATAACCCTTGCCATAGTCTTAATCCTAGCTCAAACCCTAACAGTTACGCTAAACCTAACACTAACCCTAGTCCTAAACCTAAATCTAACCCTATCCATTTAGGCCTAACCCTCAACCTATTGCTAACACTAACCTTATCTTTACCTAAACCTAAGCTGAACACTAAACCTAACCCTATCAATTACTCTAACCCTAATCCTAACCCTAACCCTAATGCTAATTCAAACCCTAAAACTAAACCAAAACCTAACCCAAACTCTGAGCAAGACACTGACTCTAATAACACACCTAGCTCTAAACCTGACCCTTACCCTAAACATAACCCTTAAACTAGACCTAGCTATAAAACTAACTCTAACAGTATCCTTAACTGTGACCCTGGACCTGACATTAGCACTCTACCTAATTCTTGCCTTAAACCTAACACAAACCCGAGCCCTCATCCTAGCCCTAAAAGTAGCCTTAATCCTAACCTGAACCCTAACCCTAGCCCAAAACTTAATTTCAACCCTTGCCCTAGTTCTGAACCTAGGTATAACCACATCCTTTCCCATAACCCTAACCCTAACATTATCACTAAAACTAACCCTAGCCCAAACCCTAGGCCTAATCCTAACACTAACCATAGCTCTAATCCTAGGCCTAATTTACTGCTAACTGTAACCCTAACTCTAACCCTAGCCCTAAGACTAACCCTAACTCTAGCCCTAGACCTATATCTAGTACCAACCTTATCTATTACCTAACCCTCACACTAGCCCTAACTTTAGTCTTAACCCTAGCTATAGTCCTAAAACTAGAACTAACCCTAACTATAAATCTAACCTTAACTCTAAACCTAAACCTTACCCCAACACTAGCCCTAACCCTAATTATAATTTGAAAACTATCCCTAAACCTAGCCATAGCCCACAAACAAAACTGAGCTATAGCCCTAATCCTAACCCTTAACCTAAACCAAATTTTAATGCTACACCTAATCCTAACCCTATCCCTACAATGAATACTGACCCTGACTCTGACCCTAAAATTAACCCTATCTCTAAACATCACCCTATCCCTAAACCTAACCCAAACACTAGACCTAGTCCTAATCCTAATCCTAAAACTATCCCTAACCATAAAGCTAATTCTTACATTATCCACAGCCCTAACTGTATCACAAAACCTAGCATTAATCTGAGACTCAACACTAGCTTTAACCCTAATCCTAACCCTAACCCTAACACTAACCCAAACCCTAGCTCTAAATCTATTCCTTACCCTAAGCCAAACTCTCACGCTAATGCTACCCTAGTTCTAACCCTAATCTTTAGCTTACCCCAAACACTAACTCTATTACTAGTCCAAACCATAGCCCTCATTCTATCTCTAACCCTAACCCGAAGCCTAAGCCTAAACCTTACCCTTATTCTGACCCTAACACTAACCCTAGGTCAAAGCATGACCTTAACACTAAACCAAACCCTAACACTACCAGTAAACCTATACCTAAAAATAACCATAACACTAGCACTAGACCTAAACTTAATCCTAAATATAGCCATAACTCTAGCCCTAGTCCTAAACAAATACCTAGCCCTAGCCCTAAAATAACCATTAACCTAACGCAAAGGCTAACCCTAGCTCTAGACCTAACCCTAGTTCTAATTCTGGCCCTAACCATAAACCCAATGCTAACCCGAACACTGATGCTTACCCTAACACAAACCCTAGCTCTAAAACTTGTCCTAACCCAAAACTTAAACCTAACACTAGACATATCTATAACCCTAACCCCCAAAACTAGCCATAACCCTAGCTCTTACATTACCCTTATCCCTAACACTAGCCATAAACCTCACACAAAACCTAGCCCTAATACAAGCCCTAAACCTAGACGTAACCCTAGCCCAAACCCTAAACCTAATGCTTGCCCTAGCCCTAACCCTAGCTAAAACTCTAACCCTTACTCTAAACATAACCCTAGCTCTAACCTTAACCCTAACCCTATGCCTAATCCTAAGTGTAACCATAGCCCAAATCCTAGCTCTAACTTTATCCATTACCTTAAACATATCCCTAACCCTAATTCTAACACTAGCTCTAACCCTAACCCTAACCCTAACCGTAGACCTGATTATAACCCTAACCCTCACCCTAGCCCTAACCCTAGCTCAAACACTAACACTTACTGTAAACTGAACCCTAACACTAACCCTAGGAGTAACCCAAACCCTAGCCCTAATCCTAATCTTAATCAAAGCCCTAACACTAGCAATAAACCAATTCATTACTCTAAACATTTGCCTAAACTAAATGCTAACTCTAGGCCTAACCTAACCCTATCCCTAAAACTAACCCTATACATTACTCTAAACCTAACCTGAACTGTAAACCCAACTCTATCCATTACTCTAACCTTAACCCTGACGCTAATGCTAATTTTAGCCCTAACCTTAAACCTTAACCCAAACCAAACCCTAACCCATACTCTGACCCTAATAATAACCTAGCTCTATACCTGACACCTACACTAAACCTAACCCTTACACTAGACCTAGCCATAAACCTATCCTTAACACTATCCCTAACCATAACCCTAGACCTGACATTATCCCTAGCCCTAACTCTAACACAAACCCTAGCCCTCATCCTAGCCATAAACCTAGACTTAACCCTCATCCTCACCCTAGTCCTATCCCCAAATATAACCCTTGCCCTAGCACTGAACCTAGCTATATAACCCCATCCCTTCCCCTAAAACTAACCCTAACACTAGCCCTAACCATAGGCCTAACTCTAACACTAATCATAGCGCTAATACTAGCCCTATTTGAACCCTAATCTTAACCCTCCCCCTAAACCTAGCTCTAAGATTAACTCTAACTCACAACCTAGCCCTATTTCTATTTCTAACCCTATTCGTTACCATAACCCTCACAATAGCCCTAACCTTAGCCGTAACCCTAGCCATAGCCCTAACCCTAGATCTAACCATAACTCTAATTCTAACCCTAAACTTAAACCTAAATCTCATTCTACAACTAGCTCTAACACTATTGCTAATCCTAAAACTAGCCCTAATCCAAGCCCTAGCCCTAAAACAAAACCAAGCTATTGCTCTAACCCTAAACCTTAACCTAAACCAAACCCTAACCCATAACTTGCCATAACCCAAGCTCTAATTCGAATCCTAGGCCTAAAACTAACCCTCAACCTGACTCATATCCAAACACAAACCCTAGCTCTAAATATCACCTTAGCCCTAAAACTAATGCTAACACTAGACCTAGCTGAAACCCTAATCCTAAAACTAACCCTAATCGTAACCCTAGTTCTTACATTGGCCTTAGCCAAACCCTAGCCATAACTCTAACACAAAAATAGCTCTGATCTGAGCCCTAACACTAGATTTAACCCTAATCTTAACCCTAAAACTAGCCCTAAACCTAACCCTAATCCTAGCCCTAACCCTAGCTATAATCCTATCCATTACCCTAAGCCAAACCCTATTCATAATGCTAACTCTAGTCCTAATCCTAATCCTAAAACAAACCCAAACAATAACCCTATTACTAGTCCTAACACTAGCCCTCATTCTAGATCTAGCCCTAACACAAAACCTCACCCTAACCTTCACCCTTATTCTGACCTGAACACTAATTATAGGTCTAAACCTGACCCTATACCAAAACCGAAACCTGAAACTAGCCCTACCAGTAAACTTATACCTAAACCTAACCCTAACACTAGCCTTAGATCTAAACCTAATCCTAAATCTAGCTATGACTCTAGCCCTTGACCTAAACAAAAACTTAGTGCTAGCCCTAACAATAACCCTTAACCTAAACCAAACACTAACCCTACCATTAGACCTAACCCTAGTCCTATTCTGGTTTCACCCTAACCCTATCTTTAACCTGAACACCGGCCCTGACACCAACATTAAACCTAGCTCTAAACCTGACCCTAACCCAAAACCTAAACCTAACACTAGACCTAGCCGTAACCCTAACCCTAAAACTAGCTCTAATCAGAACCCTAGATCTTACGCTACACATAGCACTAATTCTAGGCCTAAACCTAACACAAAATTTAAATAACCCTAACCCTAATTGAGGCCTAAACCTACCCTAAGCATAACCCTCACCCTAACCCTAACCCTAGTCCTAACTCTAACCCTAACCCGCACCTTAGTCCTAACCGTAGCCTGAATCCTAACCTTAACCCTAGAGCTAACACTAGCTCTAACCCTAGCCATTACCCTAACTCTAACCCTAACCTTAATTATAACCCTATCCCTAACCCTAACCGAAACCCTAACCCAAACCATAAACCTAACCCTAGACCTAACCCTAAACCTAAACCTTGCCATATCTTTAACCCTAACTCAAACCCTAACTCTTACCCTAAAACCAACAGTAAACCTAGCCCTAAAACTAAACTTAAACCTAAACCTAACCTTAATTATAAAGCTAACCTTACATCTAACCCAATCTATTACCCTAAAACTAATCCTAACCCTAATGAAAACCCTAGTCCTAACCCTAAACCTAACCCTGACCATAACATTAAACCTAACACTTGTCCTAGACCTAACCCTAGCTCAAAACCTAACCTTTATCCTAAATATAACCCTAACCCTAACCCTAAGCTAGCCCTAACCCCAAACCTAACCTAACTCTAGCCCTAATCCTAACCTAATCCTAGCCCTAACCATAGATCTAACCCTATATATTATCCTTGGGATAACCCTAATCCTAATGCTAACCCTAGGCATAACCCTAACCCTTTTGCTATCCCTAAAGCTCTCCATTGCCCTAAACCTACCCTGAAACCTAAACCTAACCCAGTCAATTACCCTAACCCTAACTCTAACTCTAATGCTCATTTGAGCCCTGTCCCTAAACCTTAACCTAAAACAAACCCTAACCCTGATCCTGACCCTAAAAATACACCTAGCTCTAAACCTGATACTTACCCAAAGCCTAACACTTACACTAGACATAGACACAAACCTAACCCTAAATCTACCCCAAACTCTAACACTAGACCTGACATTAGCCCTAGCCCTAATTCTAGACCTAACCCGACAACAAACCCTAGCCCTCTTCCAAGCCCTGAACCTAGCCTTAATCATAACCCTAACCCTAGCCCTAGCCCTAACCCTAATTCTAACCCTCACCCTACGTCTAAACCTAGCTAGAACACCATACCTTACCCTAAAATTAACTATAACCCTAGCCCTAACACTAGGCCTAAGCTGAACACTAACCCTAGCCCTAATCCTAGCCCTAACTTATCCCTATCCCTAAAACTAACCAAAACCCTAGCCTAAGACTAATTCTAAGTCCCACCCTAGCCCTAGCCCTAGTTCTAACCCTATCTGTTTCCGTAACCATAACCCTAGCCCTACAACTTCCCCTATAGTTATATCTAGCCCTAATCCTAGATCTAACGCTAAATCCAAATCTAACCCTAACCCAAAGCCTAAGCCTAACACTAACACTAGCCCTAACCCTAATGCTAATGTTATAACTAGTCCAAACCCTAAACCTAGGACTAAAAAAAAACTGAACAACAGTCCTAACCCTAAACCTTAACTTAAAACAAACACTAACACTACATCTAGACATAACCCTTGCCCTAATTCGAGTCCTAACCCTAACCTTAAAACTTACTCTGACCCTGATTCATATCCTAACACTGACCCTAGCTCTAAAGACCAACCTAAACTTAAACCAAACCCTAACAGTAACCCTGGCCCTAATTCAAGTCATAATCCTAACCTTAAATCTAACTCTGACCCTGACTGATATCATAAGAGTCACCCTAGCTCTAAACACAGCCCTCACCTTAAACCGAACACTAATAGTAACTTTAGCCCTTATTTGATTCCTAACCCTAACCCTAAAACTAACCCTGATGCTGACTCATATCCTAACAATAACCCTAGCTCTAAATATTACCTTAACCTTAAACCTAAACCTAACACTCACCTACCCCTAACCCTAACCCTAAAACTAACCCTAATTGTAACCCTGGCTCTTACATTAGCCAAGGCCCAAATCTAGCCCTAATCCTAATCCGAGCTCTAAACCTATATTTAACCTTATCCCTAACCCTAACTCTAGCATTAACCCTAGCTCTAAGGCTATCCCTTAACCTAAGAAAAACCCTAACCCTAATGGTAACCCTAGACCTATCTCTAATCCTTAGGCTAACCAAAACCCCAACCCTATTAATAGTCCTAACCCTAGCCCTCATTCTAGCTCTAACCCTATCCCAAACCCTAATGCTAACCTTGACCCTTATTCTGACCCTGACACTAACCCTAGGTCTAAAACTGACCCTAACCCTAGACCAAACCCTAATACTAGCCCTAGACCTAAACCAAATCCTAAATCTAGCCTTAACTCTAGCCATAGACCTAAACATAAACCTAGCCCTAGCCCTAACAATAATCCTTAACCTAACTCAAACATTAACCCTAACACTAGACCTAAACATAGTCTGATTTCTGGCTATAACCCTAACACTAACTCTAACCCAAACACTGACCCTGACTTTAGAGGAAACCTATCTCTAAATCTGACCCTACCCAAAAATCTAAACCTAACACTAGACCTAGCCATAACCTAACCCTACAACTAGCCCTCAACATAACCCTAGCTCTTACATTACCCATAGGCCTAACCCTATGGCTGAACCTAACACAAAACCTAGAGCTAATCCTAGGCCTGAATCAACCCTTAAACATAACCCTAACCCTAACCCTAGCCCTAACCTTAACCTAAACTTTGCATTAGTCCTAATCCTAGCTCAAAGCCTAAACATTACTCTAAACATAAACCTACACCTATCCCTGAATCTAACCCTAACCCTATCCGTAATCCTAACCTTAACCCTAGCCCTAAACCTAGCTCTAAACTTACCCATTACTCTAAACCTAAACCTAACCTTATTGATAATCCTAGGCTTAATGCTAAACCTAAACCTAACTGGAAAACTAACTCTAGACCTAATCTTAAACCTCATACTTGTCATAGACCTAACCCTAGCTCAAACCCTTACCCTTACTATAAACCTAAACATAACCATAGCCCTAACTCTAAGCCTAAAACTCAATCTAACGTTAAACATAGCCCTAAATCTACATCTAATCGTATACATTATCCTAACCCTAACCCTATCCCTAATGATGTCACTAGCCCTAATCCTAACCCTAACCCTATGAGTACTATAATCTTATCCCTAGAAGTAACCCTAAACCTAACCCTCACCCTAGCCCTTACCCTATCTCAAAACCTAACCCTTATGCTAAACATAAACCTAAGTCTAACCCTAGTTTTAAACCTAACACTAACTCTAATTCAAGACCTACTCCTAACCATAAACCTAACCCTAAAGTTAGCTCTAATCCTATCCATTATACTAACCATAACCCTTACCCTAATGTGAAAGCTAGACCTAACCTTAACCCTATCACTAACCCTAACCCTATCAATTACCCTAAACCTAATGTGAACTCTAAACAAAACCCTATCATTACCCTAACCCACACCCTAATGCTAATTCAAGCCCTAACACTAAACCCTAAACTCAAACAACTCTAACCCTGACCCTGACCCTAATAAATCTCCTAGCTCTAAAGCTGATTTTAACACTAATCCTAACCCTTACACTAGACCTAATCCTAAAACTATCCCCAACCGTAAGCTTAGGCCTGGCATTATCCATAGCTCTAATCCTAGCCCTAAACCTAAAACAAACCCCAGCCCTTACCCTAGCCCTAAACCTAGCCTCAATCCTAACCCTAAACCTAACTTTAGGGCTACCCCCAAAACTAACCCTAGCCCTAATCTTAGCTGTAATTTAGTCCTTTCCTAACCCTAGCCCTAAGACTAACTCTCTCACCCTATCCCCATCCCTAGTTCTAACCCTATCCTTTACCGGAACCCTAATCCTAGCCATAAACTAGCCCTAACCCTAGACCTATCATTAGCTCTAGCCCTAACCTAGTTCTAATTTTAACTCTGAATCAAACCCTAACCCTAAGCCTAACCCTAACCCTAACCCTAATGCTAAAACTAACTTTGACCTAAAACAAAACCGAGCCATAGCCCTAACCCTAACCCTTAACCTAAACCAAACCCTAACCCTAACCCTAACCTTAGCTCTAATTCTAGTTTTAAGCTGAAAACTAGAACTAACACTTATCCTGACTCTGACCATAATACTAACCCTAGTCTAAACATCACCTTAACCCTAACCCTAAACCTAACACTAGACCTACCACTAAACCTAACCCTAAATTTAACCCTAATTGTAACCCTGGTACTTACATTAGCCTTACCCCTAACCCTAGCACTAAATTAACCCAAAACCTAGCCCTAATCCAATCCCTAACTCGAGTTTTAACCCTAACCCTAATCCTAACCCTCTCCCTAATCAAAACCATAACCCTAGCCCCAACCCTATCTCTAACCCTATCCATTGCTGAAACCATAACCCTAGGCCTAAACCTAACCCTATTCCTAATTCTAAACCTATGCATTATTATAAACCAAACCTAAATCTTAAACCTCACCCTATCATTACACTAACACTAACCATAATGCAAATTTGAGCCCTAACTTTAAACCTTAACCTATCCCAAACTTTTAACCCAGACCTTGATCCTAATAATACCCCTAGCTCTAAACCTGACCCTAACCCTAAACCTAACCCTTACATTACATGTAGCGATAAACCTAACCCTAACACTATCTTTAACCATAACCCTAGATCTGATATTATCCCTAGCCCTAATCCTAGCTCTAACCCTGAAATAAGCCATAGCCCTCATCCTAGCCCCAAACCTAGCCCTAATCATAACCCTAACCCTAACCATAGCCCTAACCCTAATTCTAACCCTCAACCTATCTCTAAACCTAGCTATAATGCCATTCCTTAACCTAAACTTAACCCTAACCCTAACCCTAACGCTAGGCCTAAGGTGAACTCTAACCCTAGCCCTAATTCTAGCCCTAATTTAAACCTATCCCTAACCCTAACCCTAACCCTATCCCTAAGAATAACTCTCTCACACTAGCCCTATCCCTACTTCTAACCTATCCATTACCATAATCCTAACCCTAGCCCTAAACCTAGGCATAACCATTGCCTAATTCTTATTCCTAGTCCTAACCCTAAATCTAACTCTAACTCTAAATCTAACCCTAACCCTAAGCCTAAGCCTAACATTAACAATAGCCCTAGCCCTAACACTAATCATAAAACTAGCCCTAACCCTAACCTTTGCAGTAAAACAAAACCTAACAATAGCCCTAACCCTAAACCTTAACTTAAACCAAACCTTAACACTAAGACCTAAACCTAGCCCTAATTCGAGTCCCAATCTTAACCTTAATACTAACCCTATCTCTGACTCATATTCTAACACTCACCCTACCTCTAAACACCACCCTAACATTAAACTGAACCTTTATAGTAACCCTACCCTTAATTCAAGTCCTAACCCTAACCCTAAAACTAAACCTGACCCTGACTATTATTAACCTAACACTAACACTAGCTCTAAATTTCACCATAACCTTAAAGCTAATCCTAACACTAGAAGTTTAACCCCTAACCATAATCCTAAAACTAACCCTAAAACCCTAGTTCTTACATTAGCCATTGCTCTAACCCTAGCCATAACCCTAACACAAAAACTAGCCCTAATCTGAGCCCTAAGCCTAGCTTTAACCCTAACCCTAGCCCTAACACTATCTCTAATTCTATCCCTTACCCTATGCCAAACCCTAAACCTAATGCTAATTCTAATCCTAATCCTTAACCTAACCCAAACCCTAACCCTATTAGTAGTTCTAATGCTAGTTCTCATTCTAGCTCTAACCATAACCCCAACCCTAACCCTAACCCTGACCCTTATTCTGACCCTAACACTAATCATAGGTCTAAAACTGAACCTAACCCTAAACTGAACTCTAACAATAGCCCTACTGGTAACCTTATACCTAAACCTAACCCTAACACTAGCCCTAGACCTAAACCTAATCCTAATCTATCCATAACTCTAGCCCTAGACCTAAATAAAAACCTAGCTCTAGCCCTAATAATAACACTTAGCCTAAAGCTAAATACTAACTCTTCCCTTAGACTTAACCCTAGTCCTAATTCTGGTTTTCCCATTAACCATAACCCTAAACTGAACACTGACCTGACACTAACACTAACCCTAGCTCTAAACATCACCCTAACCCTAATCCTAACCCTAAAACTATACTTAGCTCTAACATTAACCCTAAAACTAGCCCTAATCATAACAAAAATCTTACATTTGCCATAGCTCTAACCTATTGCAAAACCTAGCCCTAACCCAAGCCCTACTCTAGCTTTAACCCTAAAGCTAACCATAACCCTAAACTTAGCCCTAACCCTAAACCTACGCCTAACCCTAGGCCTAACCCTAAGCATAACACTAGCCCTATCACTAGCTCTAACCTTATCAGTTACCCTAATGATAACCCTAACGCTTCTGCTAACCTTAGGCCGAATCCTAATCCTATCCCTAACCCTAACCCTATCCATTACCCTACACCTAACCTGAACTCTAAATCTAAAACTATCATTAATCTATCCCTAACCATAATGATAAATAGAGCCTTAACCCTAAACCTTAATCTGATAAAAACCCTAACTCTGACCCTGACCCTAATAATACCCATAGCTCTAAACCTGAGCCTAACAAGAAACCTGACCCTTACAATAGACCTAGCTATAAACCTAACCCTAAAACCCACCATAACTGTAACCCTAGACCTGACATTAGCCCTAGCTCTAATCCTAGTCCTAATCCTAACACAAACCTTAGACCACATCCTAGCCATAAACCTTGTCTTAATCATAAACCTAACCATAACCCTATTTCTAATCCTCACCCTAGTCCTAAAATTAGCTATAATCCCATCCCTTAACCTAAACCTAACCCTAACCCTAGCACTAACCCTAGCCCTAAACCTAGGCCTAACACTAACACTAACCCTAGTCCTAATGCCAGCCCTAATTTAGCCTTATCTCTAACCCAATCCTAACCCTAGCCCTAAGAGTAACTCAAACTCTTGCCCTAGCCTTATACCTAGTTCTAAACCTATCCCTTACCATCACCCTAAACCTAGCCCTAAACTTAGATCTAATCCTAGCCCTATTCTTAGCCCTAGCTCAAAGCCTAGATCTAAACCTACCTCTAAATCTAACCGTAAACCTAAGCCTAAACCTCACACTAACACTAACCCTAATTCTAACATTAATCCTAAAACTAGCCCCAACTCTACCCCTAGCCCTAAAACAAAACCAAATCATCATCCAAACCCTAACACTTAACCTAAACCAAACCCTAAACCTACACCTAGCCCTAATCCTATCTCTAATTCTAGTCCTAACCCTAACCTGAAAACTAAGTTGGACCCTTGTTGAGAGCCATAGCCAAAGCGGCCCCAGCAAACTTCCAGCTGATTGGCTCACCACGGCCTCAGCAAACTTTCAGCTGATTGGCTCCTCTGCAGTGATGCTCATTGGGCTGTTTCCCCGCCCTTTCAGACCACGGAGCTATGATTGGGGAACTCTTTTGGCTCTGCCCATGCAACGCAGCCAATCTGGCTCAAGAGCAGTTGAGAGGTTGGCTGGGGGAGCCGGTGGTGGCAGTTGGGCTCTGAGGGAATTCTTGAAGAGGTCGTGTGGTGCGGCATGTGTGTTCTAAAAATAAAGTTCATTTCTGTCTGACAAGTGGCTTGTGAATTGTGCCCAGTGAGACTGTGGCAGACCCTGACTCTGACCCTAACATTAAACCTAGCTCTAAACATCACCATAACCACAAACTTAACCCTAACACTAGACGTAGCCCTAAACCTGACCCTATCACTAGCTCTAATCATAACGCTACTTTGTACATTAGCCATAGCCTTAACCCTAGCCCTAACCTAACCCAAAACCTAGCCTTAATCCAAGTCCTAAACTTAGTTTTTTTTAATATTTATTTTTTAGTTTTTGGTGGACACAGCATCTTTATTTTATTGGTATGTGGTGCTGAGGATTGAACCCAGTGCCCTGCGAATGCCAGACGAGCACGCTACTTCTTGAGCCACATCCCCAGCCACTAAACCTAGCTTTAACCCTAAATGTCAATCTAACCCTAACCCAAACAAAATCCTTAATCCTATACATAACCCTACCCCTAATCTTAGGTCTAATCCTATCCATTACCCTAATAATAACCCTTATGCTAACCCTAGGCCTAACCCTAACCCTATCCATTACACTAAGCCACAACTAAACCCTAAACCAAACCCTTTCATTACCTTAACCAGAAACCCTAATGATAATTCAAGCCCTAATCCGAAACCCTAACCTAACCCAAACCCTCACCTTGATCCTGACCCTAATAATAACCCTAGCTCTAAAACTGACCATTAGTATAACATAACCCCTACACTGGACCAAGCCATAAACCGAACACTAAATCTATCCCTAACTGTAAGCCTAGACCTGACATTAGCCCTAGCCCTAATACTAGCCCTAACCCTAACACAAATATTAGCCCTCATCCTAGCCCTAAACCTAGCTTTAATCATAACCCTAAACCTAACCCTTGCCCTAGCCCTCAACCTAGCTATAACCCAATACCTTACCCTAAAGGTAATTCTAACTCTAATCCTAACCCAAGGCCTAAACCTAACACTAACTCTAGCCCTAATTTAGCCCTATCCCTAACCCTAACCCTAACCCTAATCCTAGCCCTAAGACTAACTCTAACTCTCATACTAGCCCTATCACTAGTTCTAACCCTGTCCCTTACCATAATCCTAAGCCTAACCCAAACCTTAGTCCTAATCCTTGCCCTATCCTTAGCCCTAGCTCTAACCATAGATCAAAACCTAACTCTAAATCTAACCCTAACACAAAGCCTAAGCCTAACCATTATAAATGCATTTATATTTAGACTCTGTGTCTATAGATGTTGGCTTCAATTATTATTTAGAACATAGTCATTAGTTTCATAAAAGGCATACCATTTCTGGTGGTATATAGAGAAATGAGGGTCAGGGGTAGGATGCTATGTTAAGGGGGAAATGAATGAGCATATGTGATGATTCTAACTTAGCAAATTTGGAGGAGAACTCTAATGAATAGACAGGGGAAATTTATGGAAGAAGGTATAAATTCAAACTTCTTATCTATATTCATAAAATTACCCTATGTATAAATAGTAAAGGTTAGGAGGCTGAAAGTGGGATAGAGGGAGAAAGAAAAAAGAAGAAAAAATAACAAGGAAAGAAAGAAAGAGAGGGAGAAAAAAATAAGAGCAAATAAAGAGGTGGTGAGGTGGGGCCTATGCAATTCCTCTATATTATCCAATTCTAGGGATTCAGTTCTTAAAGTCCAATTTCATGGAAAGTTTTTGGTTGTGAGGACAAGAGGGGGAAGGGTAGAGGAGAATGGATGAGAAGAGCAAGAAAAGAAAAATAAGAAAGAAAAAATAGTCTCTCAGAACTCTGTAGGTGGAGTTGTCTATCCCTAGCTTGAGTATCTGTGCTCAGGGTGGTGGAGGTAGCCAGGATGAGAGGGCTTGAGATTCTACCTGGAGCCTCCCTACTCTTAGTCTCTGAATTGGAAACCAGGTGCCTGTACAGTTGCTGTTCTGCATTGATAGCTACAGCCCCCAAAAGCTTGTGAGAAAAATCTTGTTATCACAGCTGGAGGTAGGGGAGTTGGAAACCTGGTACCTGATAAGCTGCAGAACCAAGCTGGTAGCCACACCCACTGACAGATGGCCAGTAAGGTTTTGCAAGATGGATTCCATCTGTTACCCATGTATGAGGTGTTACTGTGTATCTGTTACCCTTTAGTGAGGAGGGTGGTTCTGAAGTGACCTTGTGCTGTGTCCAGAGCTCGGTCTGGTGACCCGCAAGCAAAGCCTCTGTGTTCTGTGCTACCTTGCGTCTGTGCAGAGAGCGCCTGTGTGGCTGAGACTGCTGTCTGCGCCAGAGAAACTGCACAGCCCAGCCTTCCATCTGTGCCGAGAGCACCCATGCGGCCCTAGTTTTCTTTAAATTTCCATGATACTTTTACTTAGCCTTACTATGCTCCACAGGTTTGGGCCTTGTGGGTTCAATGGTTCGCTGTCAGGAACAGTTTGTATTTTAAGGTTTCCCTTCATTATGGCTTATTGATGTGAATGAAAATTGAGCTGGAAATCAAACAGGGTTGGCAGGAGGTGCTTGAAACTCACACAATCAGTTATCAGTGGGCACTCTCTGGTTTTTTTCTTCTGAAGGTAGGCCAAAGATGAAACATGCAAAAGAAACTGTATCCGAGAGCCCTTAAGGAGAAAACAGAGAAACATGTATGTACTGAAATAAGTCTCTCAACAGTTTGATCAGATTTCTTTGATACTACACAGTATTCATCTTTTAGCTTGCTCCACTAGGTTCCCCAAGGTTGGCACATCTAGGATCAATGGTTCTCTAAACAGGTAAGGGTTAGTGTTATGGTTAGGGTTAAGGCTAGCTTTAGAGATAGTGTTAGGGTTAGAGTTTGTTTTGTACAAATTTCTTTGATACTGGGAAGATTGTTCTTTTACCTAGCCTTACTATGTGCCCCAGTTTTGGGCCTTCTCGGTTCAATGGTTTGCTGTTGGGAATACTTTGTTTTTAATGTCTCACTTCATTTTGACCTATATGGGTAAATGCAAAGAGAGCTGGAAATCAAAGGGTTGGTGCTAGCTGGTTGAATCTTCACATACTCAATCAGTTGTCTGTGGGCACTCTCTGGTTTCTTCCTTGTAAAAGTAGCAATAAGCTGAAGCATGCAAAACAAGTTTATCCAAGAGCACTTTAGGAGAAAACAGGGAAATATGCAGGTACTGAAATACCTCTCCCAAATATTTGGTCAGATATCTTTGATACTGTGCAGGATTCATATGTAAGTTTGCCCCACTAGTCTGTCCAAGTTTATAAATTTTATGATCAAAGATTTTCTTAACAGGTTAGGCTTAGGGTTATGGTTAGAGTTAGGGTTAGAACTAGTGTTAGGGTTAGAGTTAGTTTTTTTTCAACCTTTTGCATACTGGGCAGGATTTATCTTTTTCCTGTTCTTAGTATGCTCCCCATGTTTGGGCCTCCTAGTAAAAGGGTTTGCTCTCAGGGGCAGTTTTAATTTTCATCTTTCACTTCATTTTGCCCTGTAGGGGTGAATGGAAATGGAGCTGGATTCAAACAAGTTTTGTGCTAGCTGCTTGAAACTTCACACACTCAATCAGTTCTCAGTGCACATTCTCTCATTTGTTTCTTGTGATAGTAGCCCAAAGTTGAATTAGTAAGAAACAACTTTATCTGTGAGCACTTAAGGAGCAAGCTTCAATTTTTTTGCATGGATTACTTTGATATTGTACAGTATTCATCCTTTTCCTAGTCTTAGTAGGATCCCCAAGTTTGGGTTTTCAAGGTTTGCCAGTTCACTGTCAGGAACAGTTTGAATTTTTAGGTTTCACTTTATTATGGCCTATAGACGTGAATGAAAATGGAGCTGGAAATCAAATAGAGTTAGTACTAGCTGCTTGAAACTTCACACACTCAATCAGCTCTCTGTGGGCACTCTCTGGTTGTTCTTTGTGAAAGTACCTTAAACTGAAGCATGAAAAAATAATTTATCCAAGAGCACATTAGGAGAAAACAGGGAAATATGCACGTACTGAAATACCTCTCCCAATTATTTGGTCAGATTTTTTTGATACTGCACAGGATTCATCTGTTAGCTTGCCACACTGAGCTCTTTTATTTGGGGACTACTATGATCAATGGTTTTCTAAACAGGTTAGGTTTGATTTAGTATTAGGTTAGGGGTAGGGTTACAGCTACTGTTTTGTTAGATTTAGTTTTGTTAAAATTTCTTTGATACTGGGCAGGATTCAACTTTTACCTAGCCTTAGGTTTGGGACTCTTGGGTCAAGGGTTTGCTCTCTTGAACAGTTTGTATTTTAATTTTTCATTTTATTTTGACCTATGCATGTAAATGGAAATGGAGCTGGAAATTCAACAGGGTTGGTTCTAGCTACTTCAAATGTCACACACTCAATCAGTTTTCTATGGGCTTTCTCTGGTTTATTCTTTTTAAAAGTAGCCCTAAGCTGAAGCATACAAAGCAACTTTATGTGAGAGCACTTTAGGAGAAAACAGGGAAATATGCATGTACTGAGCTACCTCCCCAAATATTTGGTCAGATTTATTTGATATTGTGAAAGATTCATCTGTTAGCCTACCCAACTTGGCTCCCCAAGTGTGGGACTTCTAGGATCAAAAGGGACTCTAAACAGGTTAAGGTTAGTGTTAGGGTTAGTGTTAGGACTAGGATTAGACCTAGTGTTAAGGTAAGAGTTAGTTTTGTTTTCAAATTTCTATGATACTGTGCAGGATTCATCTTTTTCCTATTTTGACTATAATCAAATGTTTGGGCCTCCTACATAAAGGGTTTGTCTTCAGGAACAGTTTCAATTTTCATGTTTCTCTTCTTTTTGCCCTACAGGGGTGAATGAAAGTGAATCTGGAAATTGAACAGTGTTTGGGCTAGCTGCTTAAAACTTCACACACACCATCAATTTTCAGTGAGCATAATCTTGTATTTGCCATGGAAGTCGCCCTAAGATGAAGTAGAAAGTAAGAGCTTTATCTCTGAGTGCTTTAGGAGCAAGCAGAATACCCATGTACTGAAAGAGCTTCAAATTTTTTGGTTGGATTAATTTGATACTGTACAGAATTCATCCTTGACCTAGCCTTAGTAGGCTCCCCAAGTTTGGGCCTTCAAGGTTCAATGGTTCAGTGTCAGGAACACTTTGAATTTTTAGGTTTCATTTCATTATGAGCTATAGGTGTGAATACAATGGAGCTGGAAATCAAACAGAGTTGGTGCTAGCTGCATGAAACTTCACACACTCAATCAGCTCTTTGTGGGCACTCTTTGGTTTTTCTTTGTGAAAGTACCTTAAGCTAAAGCATGAAAAACAATTTATCCATGAGCACTTTAAGAAAAAATAGGGAAATATGAATTTACTGAAATATCTCCCCCAATATTTCATCAAATTTCTTTGATACTGCACAATATTTATCTGTTAATTTGTGCTGCTAGGCTCCCCTAGTTTGGGTCTTCTATGATCATAGGTACTCTAAACATGTTAGAATTAGTCTAGGGTTGGGTTAGATCTACTGTTAGAGTTAGAGTGAGTTTTGTTCAAATTTGATACTTGGCATAATTCGTCTTTTACCTAGCCTTACTATTTTCCCCAGGTTTGGGCCTTATCCCTTCAATGGTTTGCTGTCATGAACGGTTTGTATTGTAAGGTTTCCTTCATTTTGTCCTATACAGTTAAATGGAAATGGAACTTGAAATCAAACAGGGCTTGGTGCTCGCTGCTTAAAACTGCACACACTCAATCAGTTCTCTGTGGGCACTCTCTGTTTTGTTCCTTGTGAATGTTGCCCTCAGCTGAAACGTGCAAAGCAACTTTATCCCAGAGCACTTTGGGAGAAATCAAGGAACTATGCTTGTACTGAAACACTTCCCCCAATTATTTGCTCAGATTTATTTGATACTGTGCAGTATTCATCTGTTAGCTTACCCCACTAAGCTCCCTTAGTTTGGGACTTCTATGATCAAAAGTTCTCTAAACAGGCTAGGGTGAGCTGTAGGGTTAGGATTAAGGATATAGCTAGTGTTAGGTTTACAGTAGTTTTGTTCAAATTTCTTTGATACTAGGAAGGACTTATCTTTTTTGTAACCTTACTATGTTCCCCAGGTTTGGGCCTTCTAGGTTCACTGGTTTGCTGTCAGTATTTCAGTTTTTATTTTAAGGTTTCACTTCATTTTGACCTATATGGGTAAATGGAAATGGAGCTGGCAATCAAACAGGGTTTTTTCTAGCTCCTTGAAACTTCACGCACTCAATCAGTTCTCTGTGAGGACACTCTTGTTTTATCCTTGTGAAAGTATCCCAAAGATGAAGCACGCAAAAACAACACTATGCAAGAGCATTTTAGGAGACAACAGGAAAATATGCATGTACTGAACTACCCCCCCAACCATTTGGTCAGATTTCTTTGATACTAGGCAGGATTCATCTGTTAGCTTGTCCCACTAGGCTGCTCAACTTTGAGACTTCTATGATCAAAGTTTCTCTAAGCAAGTTAGGTTATAGTTAGGTCTAGTGTTGAGGTTAGAGTTTGTCTTGTACAAATTTATTTGATACTGGGCAGGATACATTTTTTCCTAGCCTTACTATGTTCCCCAGGCTTTGGCCTTCTGGGTTCAATTCTTTGCTAACAGGAACATTTTGTATTTTACGGATTCACTTCATTTTGACCTACATGGGTAAATGGACATGGAGCTGGAAATCAAACAAGGTTGGTGCTAACTGCTTGAAACTTCATACACTCAATCAACTCTCTGTGGAAACTCTCTGGTTTGTTCCTTGTGAAATTAATAATAAGCTGAAGCATGCAATACAAATTTATCTGAGAACACTTCAGGAGAAAACAGGAAAATATGCATGTACTGAAATAGCTCCCCCAATTATTCTGTCAGATTTCTTTGAAACTGCCCATGATTCATCTGTAAACTTGCCCCACTAGACTCCCCAATTTCGAAACTTCTATGATCAAAGGTTCTCTAAACAGATTAGGTTTAGGGTTAGACTTAGTGTTAGGACTAGGTTTAGACCTGGTGTTAGGGTTAGTTTTTTTAAAATTTCTATGATACTGGGCAGGATTCACCTTTTTTCCTATTTTTACTATATCCCAAATGTTTGGGCCTCCTACGTAAAAGGTTTTTCTCTCAGGAACAGTTTCAATTTTCATGTTTCTCTTCTTTTTGCCCTATAGAGGTGAATGGAAATGAAGCTGAAATCAAACAGGGTTTGTGCTAGCTGCTTGAAACTTCACACACTTAATCAGTTCTCAGTGAGCATTCTCTGGTTTGTTTCCTGTGAAATATCCCTAAGCTTAAGTAGAAGGAAACAACTTTACCTCTGAGTGCTTTAGGAGCAAGCAAAATACACATGTACTGAAAGAGCTTCGAATTTTTTTGGTCAGATTACTTTGATACTGTACAGGATTCATCTTTGACCAACCTTAATAGGCTTCCCAAGTTTGGGCCTTCAAGGTTCAGTGGTTCAGTGTCAGGAACAGTTTGAGTTTTTAGTTTTCACTACATTATGGCCTATATGTGTGAATGGAAATGGAGCTGGAAATCAAACAGGTTTGGTGCTAGCTGCATGAAACTTCACACACTCAATCACTTCGCTGTCAGCATGCTCTGGTTTGTTCCTTGTGAAAGTACCTTAAGCTGAAACATGAAAAAAACAATTTATTCAAGAGCATTTTAGGAGAAAACAGGGAAAATAGGCATGTACTGAAACACCTTCCCCAATTAATGGTCAGAATTTTTTTATATTGGTCAGGATTAATCTGTTACCTTGCCCTACAAGGCACCCCAAGTTTTTGACTTTTATGATCATGCTCTATAAACAGGAAAGGCTTAGTTTTAGGATTAGAGTTAGGGCTAGGTTAGAACTAATGTACGGGTTAGAGTGAGATTTGTTCAAATTTCTTTGATACCGGTAAGAATTCATCTTTTACCTAGCATTACTTACGTTTCCCAGGTTAGGCCTTCTCAGTTCAAGGTTCGCTGTGAGGAACAGTTTGTGTTTTAAGGTTTCACTTCATCTTGTCTTCTATGGGTTAGGGTTAGGGTTAGGTTTAGGGCTATAGCTTGGTTTTGTTTTATGGCTAGGCCTAGGGTTAGGGCTAGATTTTGAATTCATGTTAGGGTTAGGGATAGTGTTAGGGTGAGGTTTAGGCTTGGGGTTAGGGTTAGATTTAGAGTTAGGGTTAGAATCAGCATTAGGGTTTGGGCTAGGGTTAGTGTTACTGTAAGGGATAGGGTTAGAACTAGGGAAATGGCTAGGACGAGAGTTAGATTTAGATTTAGGACTAGGCTTAGGGTTAGGCTTAGCGTTAAAGCTAAAATAGGGCTAGTATTAGGGAAGGGTTAGTGTTAGGGTTAGTCCTAGGGGTAGGGCTATGTTTAGGATTAGCTTTCGGGTTAGGATTAAGTTTAGGGGAATGGGTGGGGTTATAGCTAGCTTTAGGGCTAGGGAGAGCATTAGAATTAGGATTAGGGCTAGGGTTAGCGTTTACATTAGGATTAAGGCTAGGTTTAGGGCTAGGGTTTCTGTTAGGTTCAGGACTAGAACAAGGGCTAGGGCTAATGTCAAGTCTAGGGTTATAATTAAGGATAGTTTTAGGGTTAGGTTATGTCTAGGTCTAGTGTCAGACCTATGTTTAGGGTAAGGGTCACGTTTAGAGTTAGGGGTATTATTAGGTTTAGGGTCAGGGTTAGCATTTGTTTTTGGTCAAAGTTTAGGTTTAGGGCTTGAATTAGTGTTAGGTATAGGCTTAGGGTTAGGGTTATGGATAGGGTTAAGTTTAGGTTCCAGTTAAAGTTTATAGTAATGGATGGGTTAGGTTTAGCAATAGGGTTAAGTTTAGCATTAGGTTAGGATTATGTTTAGTATAATGGATAGATTTAGAGCTAGGGTTAGGGCTAGGTTATGGTTTGGATTAACTCTAAAATTAGGGTTAGGTTTAAGGATAGGTCTATGGTTTGGTTTATTGTAAGTGTTAGGTTTAGGGCTAGGGTTATGTTTAGGTTAGGGTAAGGGTTACTGTTTGAGCTAGGATAGTGGCTAGGCTAGGGTTAGGTTTATGTTCATTTCTTGGGATATGTTTATGGTTAGGGTTTGGTTTTGGGTTCGGGTTATGGCTAGAATTTTCATTACAGTTAGGGTTCGGTTTAGGATAATGGATAATATTAGATTTAGGGTTAGGATTAGGGCTAGAGTTAGGGTTTGGATTAGGGCTAGTTTTAGGATTAGCTTTAGTGTAATGCTTAATATTTCCACTAGGGTTAGGGCTATGGTAAGGTTTAGGTTAGATTTTGGGATATGTTATGGATAGGGTTAGGTTTAGTGTTAGGGATTGGGTTATAATTAGGGTTATTGACAGGGTTAGAACTAAAGTTTGACCTAGGATTAAGCTTAGGATAAGAGCTAGTGTTAGGATTATGGTTTAGGGTATGGCTAGGGTAATATTTAGGGTATGGGTTTGGCTTTGAGCTAGGGTTAGTTCTAAGGCAAGTGTTAGTGATCAGGTTAATGTTAGGGATAGTGTTAGGGTTAGGGTTATGCTTAGGGCTAAGTTTAGGCCTAGGATTATAGCTAGGTTTTGTGTTAGGTTTAGGGCTAGGGTTAGGACTATGGTTAGGGTTAGGACTACTGTTAGGGTTAAGATTACTGTTAAAATAGGGTTAGGGCTAGGGTTATGTTTGGGGCTAGTATTAGGGTTAGGGTTATGGCTAGGTCTAGTGTTAGGACTAGGTTTTGGGTTAGGGTCAGGTTTAGAGACAGGTTAATGTTAGGGTCAGGGTCAGTGTTCTGGATAGTATTAATGTTAGGGTTAGAGCCAGAAATAGGACTAGTGTTAGGTCTATGGGTAGGGTAAGTGTTTAGTTTAGGTTAAGGGTTATTGTTAGGGCTAGAGCTAGGATTTTGTTTAGGTCTAGGGCTAGAATTATAGCTATATTTAGGATTAGTTTTGGGTCTAGATCTATGTTAGCAGTAGGTATAGGTATAGTCTTACCGGTAGGGCTAGTGTTAGGGTTTGGTTTATGGTTAGGGTCAGGTTTAGACCTAGGGTTACTGTTAGGATCAGAATAAGAGTCAGGGTGAGAGTTAGAACTAGAATGAGGGCAAGGGTTAGGACTAGTAATACTGTTAGTGTTTACATTAGGCTAAAGATTAGGGTTAGCATTTGGTTTAGGGTTTGGCTTAGGTTAAGGAATAAGGTTAGAGCTAGGGTTAGGGCTCAGGTTAGGGTTAGGGCTAGTGTTAGCGTTAAGATTAGGGTTTAAGCTAGAGTTAGGACTAGAATTAGGGGTAGGATTTGTGTTAGGGTTAGGGCTAGGGTTATGACAATGACTAATGTACAAACTAGGGTTACAATTAGGGCTAGTTTTAGGTTTAGGGTTAAGGCTAGGTCTGCTGTTAGGGTTAATTTAAGGTTGGGGTGATGTTTAGAGCTAGGATTAATGTTAGGTTTAGGATCAGTGTCAGGGTCAGGGTGATTTTTAGAGTTAGGGTCAGGGCTAGGTGTAGGTTTGTTTTGCTTTAGGTTAAGGGTTAGGGTTAGGGATATGGCTTGGTTTTGTTTTAAGGCTAAGGCTAGGGGTAAGGCAAGTTTTAGGGTTAGCATTATTGTTAGTGCTATTTTTAAGGTTTGGCTTAGGATTATGGTTATGGTTAAATTTAGAGTTAGTTTTAAATTTATTTATGTATTTATTTATTTATTTTTATTTGTTGTTCAAAACATTACAAAGCTTATGACATATCATCTTTCATACATTTGATTCAAGTGGGTTATGAACTCCCATTTTTACCCCAATTACAAATTGCAGAATCACATCGGTTACACATTCACATTTTTACATAATGCCATATTAGTGACTGTTGTATTCTGCTACCTTTCCTATCCCCTACTATCCCCCCTCCCCTCCCCTCCCATCTTCCCTCTCTACCTCATCTGCTGTTGTTCAATTCTCTTCCTTGTTTTTCCTCCCATTTCCCCTCACAACCTCTTATATGTAATTTTGTGTAACATTGAGGGTCTTCTTCCATTTCCATACAATTTCCCTTCTCTCTCCCTTTCCCTCCCACCACTCGTCTCTGTTTTATGTTAATCTTTTCTTCATGCTCTTCCTCCCTGCTCTGTTCTTAGTTGCTCTCCTTATACCAAAGAAGACACTTGGCATTTGTTTTTTAAGGATTGGCTAGCTTCACTTAGCATAATCTGCTCTAATGCCATCCATTTCCCTGCAAATTCCATGATTTTGTAATTTTTTAGTGCTGCGTAATACTCCATTGTGTATAAATGCCACATATTTTTACCATTCATCTACTGAAGGGCATCTAGGTTGGTTCCACAGTCTAGCTATTGTGAATTGTGCTGCTATGACCATTGATGTGGCAGTATCCCTATAGTACGCTCTTTTAAGGTCCTCAGGGAATAGTCCGAGAAGGGCAATAGCTGGGTCAAATGGTGGTTCCATTCCCAGCTTTCCCACAAATCTCCATACTGCTTTCCAAATTGGCCACACCAATTTGCAGTCCCACCAGCAATGTACAAGTGCACCCTTTTCCCCACATCCTCGCCAGCACTTATTGTTGTTTGACTTTCTAATGGCTGCCAATCTTACTGGAGTGAGATGGTATCGTAGGGTGGTTTTGATTTGCATTTCTCTGAATGCTAGAGATGGTGAGCATTTTTTCATGTATTTTTTGATTGATTGTATGTCCTTCTCTGAGAAGTGTATGTTCAGGTCCTTGGCCCATTTGTTGATTGGGTTATTTGTTATCTTATTGTTTAATTTTCTGAGTTCTTTGTGTATTCTGCATATTAGGGCTCTATTTGAAGTGTGAGGGGTAAAAATTTCTTCCCAGGATGTAGGCTCCCTATTTACCTCTCTTATTGTTTCAATTGCTGAGAAAAAACTTCTTAGTTTAAGTAAGTCTCATTTGTTTATTCTTGTTATTAACTCTTGGGCTAAGGGAGTCCTATTAAGGAATTTGGAGCCTGACCCCACAATATGTAGATCAGAACCAACTTTTTCTTCTATCAGGCTCAGAGTCTCTGATTTGATATCAAGCTCTTTGATCCATTTTGAGTTAACTTTTGTGCATGGCAAGAGAAAGGGGTTCAGCTTCATTTTGTTGCATACGGATTTCCAGTTTTCCCAGCACCATTTGTTGAAGATGTTATCCTTCCTCCATTGCATGTTTTTAGCCCCTTTATCAAATATAAGAAAGTTGTAATTTTGTGGATTGGTCTCTGTGTCCTCTATTCTGTACCATTGGTCCACCTGCCTGTTTTGGTACCAGTACCATGCTGTTTTTGTTACTATTGCTCTGTAGTACAGTTTGAAATCTGGTATCGCTATACTTCCAGATTCACATTTCCTGCTTAGAATTGCTTTTGCTATTCTGGGTCTTTTGTTTTTCCATATGAATTTCATGATTGCTTTATCTATTTCTACAAGAAATGCCGTTGGGATTTTGATTGGCATTGCGTTAAACCTGTAGAGAACTTTGGGTAATATCGCCATTTTGATGATGTTAGTTCTGTCTATCCATGTACAGGGTATATTTTTCCATCTTATAAGATCTTCTTCTATTTCTCTCTTTAGGGTTCTGTAGTTTTCATTGTATAAGTCTTTCACCTCTTTTGTTAGGTTGATTCCCAAGTATTTTTTTTTTTTGAGGATATTGTGAATGGAGTGGTTTTCCTCATTTCCATTTCAGAAGTTTTGTTGCTGATATACAGGAATGCCTTTGATTTATGCGTGTTGATTTTACATCCTGCCACTTTGCTGAATTCATTTATTAGTTCTAGTAGTTTCTTTGTAGACCCTTTTGGATCTTCTAGGTATAGAATCATGTCTTCAACAAATAGTGATAATTTAAGTTCTTCTTTTCCTATTTTTATGCCTTTAATTTCTTTTGTCTGTCTAATTGCTCTAGCTAGTATTTCAAGAACTACTAGCGTAATACTCCACAATGGAGTATTACGCAGCACTAAAAAATTCAAGTGGTGAGAGAGGGCATCCCTGTCTTGTTCCAGATTTTAGAGGGAATGCCTTCAGTTTTTCTCCATTTAGAATGATGCTAGCCTGAGGCTTAGCATATATAGCTTTTACAATGTTGAGGTAAGTTCCTGTTATCCCTAGTTTTTCTAGTGTTTTGAACATAAAGGGATGCTGTACTTTGTTGAATGCTTTTTCTGCATCTATTGAGATGATCATATGGTTCTTATTTTTAAGTCTATTGATGTGGTGAATAACATTTATTGATTTCCATATATTGAACCAGGCTTGCATCCCAGGGATGAGTCCTACTTGATTATGGTGCACAATTTTTTTGATATGCTTTTGTATTCGATTTGCCAGGATTTTATTGAGAATTTTTGCATCTACATTCATTAGAGATATTGGTCTGTAGTTTTCTTTCTTTGAAGTGTCTTTGTCTGGTTTCCAGATCGGGGTGATGTTGGCCTCATAGAATGAATTTGGAAGAGCTCCTTCTTTTTCTATTTTTTGAAATAGCTTGAAAAGTATTGGTATTAATTCTTCTTTGAAGGTTTTGTAAAGCTCCGCTGAATACCCCTTCAGTCCAGGGCTTTTCTTGGTTGGTAATCTTTTGATGGCTTCTTCTATTTCTTCCTTTGTTATTGGTCTGTTTAAATTGTGTGTGTCTTGCTGACTTAGTCTGGGCAGATCATATGACTTAAGAAATTTATTGATATCTTCACTATCTTATATTTTATTGGAATATAGGTTTTCAAAATATTTTCTCATTATCTTTTGTATTTCTGTAATGTCCATTGTGATATTGCCTTTTTCATCCCGTATGTTAGTAATTTGAATTC
The DNA here is from genome assembly GCF_045843805.1 of Urocitellus parryii. Taxonomy (NCBI): domain Eukaryota; kingdom Metazoa; phylum Chordata; class Mammalia; order Rodentia; family Sciuridae; genus Urocitellus; species Urocitellus parryii. The sequence goes on from NC_135547.1 coordinate 81,226,305, forward strand.
TCTCTCTTCTTCTCTTCATTAGCATGGCTAAAGGTCTGTTGATCTTATTTATTTTTTCGAAGAACCAACTTTTAGTTTTATCTATTTTTTCAATGTTTTTTTTGTTTCAATTTCGTTGATTTCTGCTCTGATATTGATTATTTCTTGTCTTCTACTACATTTGCTGTTGTTTTGCTCTTCCTTTTCTAGGGTTTTGAGATGTAGTGCGAGTTCATTTATTTGTTGTTTTTTTCTTTTATTGAGGAATGAACTCCAGGAAATGAATTTCCCTCTTAAAACTGCTTCCATTGTGTCCCATAGATTCCAGTATGTATTGTCGTTTATCTCTATGAATTTTTTGATTTCCTCATTTATGTCTTCTGTAACCCATTGATCATTCAGTAACATATCGTTCATTTTCCAGGTGATGCAGGATTTTTCCTACCTTCTTTTATCATTGATTTCCAGTTTCATTCCATTATGATCAGATAAGGTGCATGGTATTATCTCCACACCTTTATATTTACTAAGAGTTGCCCTATGGCATAATGTATGGTCTATCTTTGAGTAAGATCCATGTGCTGCTGAGAAGAACATGTATCCACTTGATGATGGTTGATATATTCTATATATGTCGGTTAGGTCTAGGTTATTGATTGTGTTATTGTGTTCTATAGTTTGTTTATCCAGCTTTTGTCTGGAGGATCTGTCTAATGGAGAGAGTGGTGTGTTGAAGTCACCCATGATTATTGTGTTGTGGTCTATTTGACACTTGAACTTGAGGAGAGATTGTTTTATGTATGTTGCAGCACCATTGTTTGGTGCATACAAATTGATAATTGTTATGTCTTGTTGGTGGATGGCTCCTTTTAACATTATATAGTGTCCTTCTTTATCCCTTTTGATTAACTTAGGTTTGAAGTTGATTTTATTCGATATAAGTATGGCCACTCCTGCTTGCTTCCGAGGGCCATGTGAGTGGTATGATTTTTCCCAACCTTTCACCTTCAGCCTCTGTATGTCTTTTCCTATCATATGAGTCTCCTGTAGGCAGCATATTGTTGGATATGTTTTTTTTAATCCAGGTTACTAGCCGATGTCTCTTGATTGGTGAATTTAAGCCATTAACATTTAAGGTTACTATTGAAATATGGTTTGTACTTCCAGTCATGTTTATTTACTTATTTCTTTTAGTTTGGCTAGTTTTTCCTCTTTGGTTATTTTTCTCCCCCTTTACTGAGATACCTCCAAATGTTAGTTTTGGGTGCTTTTTTCAATTCCTCTTCTTTTAGTATTTTGCTCAAAATGCCTTGCAGTGATGGTTTTCTGGCTGCGAATTCTTTTAACTTTTGTTTATAGTGAAATATTTTAATTTCATTGTCAAATCTGAAGCTTAGTTTTGCTGGATACAGTATTATTGGTTGGAATCCAGTATTTTTCAGCGTTTGAAATACGTTGTTCCAGGATCTTCTCGCTTTCAACGTCTGTGATGAAAAATCAGCTGTTAACCTAATTGGTTTTCCCCTGAATGTAATCTGCCTCCTTTCTCTCGTAGCTTTTAATATTCTCTCCTTGTTCTTTATGTTGGATATCTTAATAATTATGTGTCTTGGATTTGGAATCCATTCCATCTTTCATATCTGGGAAGTTTTCTAGGATTATTTCATTTAATAGGTTGTCCATTCCTTTGGTTTATACCTCTATACCTTCTTCTATCCCAATGACTCTCAAGTTTGTTTTTTATATGACATCCCATATCTGTTGGATAGATTGCTCGTGAGTTTTAAGCATCCATTCTGTGTTGACTATATTCTTTTCAAGTTGATAAACTTTGTCTTCATTATCTGATGTTCCGACTTCTACTTGATCTAGTCTATTTGTAATATTCTCTTTTGAGTTTTTAATTTGGTTTATGGTTTCCTGCATTTCTAGGATTACTGTTTGATTTTTTTAAAAAATCTCTATCTCCTGGTAGAGCTCGTTCTTTGCCATTTGAATGTGTTTATTTAATTCATTTTCAAAATATACTTTCATTGCCTGGACTTGCTGTCTCATGTCTTCTCTAATATTCCGTTCCATCTGAGTTAGGTATGCCTTGAGTTCTTTCTCTGTCCATTTTTCTAATGCCTTTAGGTCCTCCTGTAGATTTAAGTTGTCCTGCATTGTTTGTAATCATTTTTTCCCTTTTTTTCCATGTTGTTCACGTTACTTTCCAGCTCTGTTTGACTGCTGTGTTTCTGCTTTCTCCTATAAATTTGTTTTGGTTTTGTATATCTCTGTTGTCTCTCCTTTGTGGTTGGAGAGGATGCCTAGAAATGTTGGGCTTTATTGTACTTTAAAGCTGATTCATTCAATTCATAAAAGGCTTCCGGATTCTGTATGCATATAGTGATTTGTTGTTTGGTCTTAGGACTTTATGTTTAGGTTAGGTGCTATGATGGTATGAGGGTTAGTATGTCTTGGCTACTTTAGAATATTGCTCTTCTGAAGAGGGATATTAACAGGTGATTGGATCAGGGTGTTTGGTAGTAGCTAGGTATTTAGGAGCCCTATAAACAGCCACAAAACATTCACCTATTTGCATTTAGACAATTACACATAATGGAAGACGTAATGCTTGGGATGAAAGTTGGGGGGTAGGGTAAGGAAGATGCTCTTACAAAGAAAGAAGGAGAGAGAGATAGATAGATTAGAGGTGAATGGAAAGAACAATAAAACTTGAAACAGGAAAGAAAGAAAGAAGGAAAAGAGGAGAAAAGAACAAAGAGAGAGAAAAAAAGGAATAATTGAAGTCTTAGAGATTCATTTTCTTCTCTTCCAGTAGGTGGAGCTGTGCCCTCCGAGCGGAGCTTCTGCCCTCTATGCGCCGACAGCAATCCCTGTAAGGCGGCTCCTGGGAGTCTCTCAATCCTGTTAGTCCAGAGCTGTTTCACTTCTCCGGCTCTTCCCCCCTTCCTCCTGCCAGCCAGCCAGTCATGTCCTGTTCACTGGAGGCGGTTCCCCAAGGATCTGGTTACACTTGCAGCCCCACCGCGTGTCCTATTTCCCAAGCGACTGAACATTCTCTCTGTCATTCATCTAAGCCCCAGTGCTGTGGTGCGGTGATCTGGGAACCAACAGTTTAATTTTTCCGAACCCCTTTGGTGGGCACACCCCCGGAAACTGGCGGCTAAGACCTTGGATGTCGCTGCTGGTGGTAAGGGGAGTTGGGGATCTGGAATCCCCTCTGCTTCCCTATAGACACGCTCCCAGAGAGATTCCCAAGGTTTCCTGGCTGCTTGTATCTAGAGGGGGTGGGAGTCACACACCTGCTAAAGTGGATTTGCTGGGAAGGAATTCCGTCTGCCAAACTCCGGTGACGTCACCTCTCTGCAATGGCGGGCCCCAGGCTCTTTGCTGGAGTGTCCGAAGGGAGGGGTGGGACTGGTCTGTCTCTCGTTGGTTTCAGTTCCCAGTTCTCTATTTCATGAAGGCTTGGCTACAGACCTCTTACTAGAGTCCCTGCACTGCTCCTGCTGAGTGCACCTTGGAGGCTAGTCGCCCAGTCGCGGGCGGCCGGCCAACAGTCGCCGAGTCCCGCGGGCAGCGTCTGGCGGGTCTGGACCTCTGCGCCACGTGGCAGAGATTCACTCGTCTCGGGTAAACTGTCACCTCCAAAAATCTTTCTAATTCCCGGCCGGCTGGTCTCTCTTCAGTGGAATTTTGCTAGGAGTTTCTCAGCAGGTAGAATCTAAGCCTATCAATGCGTCTCTCTGACCCCGTTATTGAGGAGGTACTGAAAGCGCTGCCTCCCCGCCCACCACCATGTTAGCATAGGCTGTCTCCTCTAGTTTTAAATTTAGAATTAGGTTTAAATCCAGGGTTGGGCTATGACTAAGGATAAAACTTGGGATAAGGCTAGGGCAAGAGTTAGAGTTAGGCTTAAGGCTAGGTTTAGGGTTAGGATAGGACTAAATTAGGGTTAGTGCTAGGCTTAGTGTTAGGGTTAGGCCTAGGGTTAGGGCAAGGGTTATGGTTATATTTAAGATTATGGTTAGGTTTAGGGTAAGGGATGGGGTTATAGCTAGGTTTGGGGCTAGGGTGAGGGTTAGAATTAGAGTTAAACCATGGGTTATGGTTCGGGTTAGAATTAAGGCTAGGTTTAGGGCTCGGATTAGAGCTAGGGCTAATTTCAGGTTTAGCTTTACAGTTAAAGATAGTTTAGCATTAGGTTAGATGTAGTGTAAGGTTTAGGGTCAGGTTTAGAGCTAAGGGCATTGTTTGGGTCAGGGTCGTGATTAGTGTTGTGATAAGTTAAAGTTTAAATTTAGGCCTCAAATTAGCATAGGTTTAGGATTAAGGTAATGATATAGTTAGTTTTACGTTTCAAGTTAGGTTTAGGGTAATGGATATGGTTAGGATTAGGGATATGGTAAGGTTTAGGCCTAGGGTTAGCATTAGCATTAGGATTATGGTTAGGGTAATGAATAGGGTTAGAGCTAGGATTAGAGCAAAGGTTATGGTTATTATTAGTGCTAGGTTTAGGGTTACGGTTAGGGTTAGTGTTAAATCTTGGTTTAGGGCTCAGATTAGGCTAGATTTTGGGTTAAGTTAGGGCTGGGGTTAGGGTTATGGCTAATGTAAGTACTAGGGTTAAAATTAGGTCTAGTTTTAGTGTTAGGGCTAGGTCTAGTGTTATATTTAGGGTTATGTTTAGGGTGATGTTTAAAGCTAGGGTTAGTGTTAGCATCAGAATCAGGGTTAGGGTTAGTTTTAGGGTTTTACTTAAAACTAGAATTAGGGCTAGGTTTAGGGCTAGGTGTAGGGTTAGGGTTTGGTTTAGGTTAGGGTTAGTGTTAGGGCTATGGCTCAGTTTTGTATTAGGGTTAGGGCTAGAGTTAGGGCTAGTTTTAGGAGTAGTGTCAGGGTTAGGGTTAGGTTTAGTGTTAGGTTTAGGCTTATGCTTTGCATTAGGGTTAGATTTAGAGTTAAGGTTAGATCTAGGGTTAGGGCTAGGGCTAAGGAAATGGCTAGGGTTAGGCCTAGCGTTAGGGCTAGGTTTAGAGTTCCAGTAAGGGAAAGGATTAGAAGTAGTTTTAGGGCTAGGGAGAGAGTTAAACTTAGTTTTAGGGCTAGGGTTTTGGTTAGGGTTAGGGATAGGGTTACTTTAGGTTTAAGATTAGGGATAGGGTTGGTTTTAAGTTAGGCCTAGTTTTAAGGTTAGGGTTATGATTAAGGCTATGTTTAGTGCTAATATGGGCTAGGGTTTGTGTTCAGGTTAGGGCTAGGTTTATATCTAGGGCTAATGTGAAGTCTAGGTTTATGGTTATGGATAGTTTTAGGGTTAGGTTTTGGCTATGTCTAATGTAAGGTTTAGGTTTAGGGTAAGGGTCAGGTTAGAGTTAGGGGAATTATTAGGGTCAGAGTCATGATTAGGGTTTCTTTTTAGGTTTGAGTTTAGGGTTAGGGCTCAAATTAGCATTAGGGTTACGGTTAGGGAATGATAGGGTTAAATTTAGGGTTCAGGTTAGGTTTAGGGTAATTGATAGGGTTGGGGTTAGTGATAGTTTTAGGGTTAGGCCTAGGGTTAGCATTAGGGAAAGGGTTATGTTTAGGGTAATGGATCCAGTTAGAGTTAATATTAGGGCTAGGATTATGGTTAGGATTAGGTTTTGAGATAGGATTAGGCCTAGCATTAGCATTAGGATATGGGTTATGATTAGGGTAATGGTTACAGTTAGAGCTAAGGTTATAGCTAGACTTATGGTTAGGATTAGGCCTTGAGTTACTGTTAAGGTATGGTTTAGAACTAGGGTTAGTGTTAGTGTTATGTTTAGTGTAAGGGTTAGGTTCTGAGGTATGATTAGGGTTAGTGCAAGGGTTAGGTTCAGGGTTATGTTTAGGGATAGGATTATGGTAGGTTTAGGGTTGAGGTTACGATTAGGGAATGGTTATAATTAAGTTTAGGGTTAGAGTTAGGGTAATACATATGGTTAGATGTAGGTTTAGGGTTAGGGACAGGGTTAGATTTAAGTTTAGGGTTACGGTTAGGTCTATGGTTATGTTTAGTTTTATGGTAAGGGTTCGGGTTTGATGTATGGGTAGTGCTATAGTGAATATTAGTTTAGGGTCAGGTCTAGGGTTAGTTTTCTGTTTAGGGTTAGGATTAGGGTTAGGGTTAAGGCTAGGGTTACAATTAGTATTAGGGTTTGGTTTAGGATAATGGGTAAGTTTAGAGCTAGGTTTAGGGCTTGTGTTAAGGTTAGGATTAGGAATAGGTTTAGGGTTAGATTCAGGGATAGTTCTAGGTTTATGTTTATAGTAAGGGTTAGGTTTTGAACTAGGGTTAGGACTAAGGCGAGGGTTAGGTTTGGGTTAGGGCTAGGGTTAGGGTTAGGTTTATGTTTAGGGCTAGGTTAAGGCCTAGGTTTAGTTCTAGGTTTTGTGTTAGGTTTAGGCCAAGGTTAAAGCTGAGGGTAATGTAAGAACTAGGATTATGATTAGGGCTAGTTTTAGGGTTAGGGTTATGCCAAGATCTAGTGTTAGGTTGAGATTTTCAGTTAGGGTCAGTTTAGAAGTAGGTTTTCAGTTTAGAAGTAGGTTTACTGTTAAAGGCAGAGTCAGTGTTTGGGTTAGAGTTCAAGTTAGGGTTACAGCCAAAATTAGGAGTAGGTTTAAGTCTAGGCCTAGGGTTAATGTTTGTGTTAGGATAAGGGTTATTGTTAGGCCTAGGACTAGGTTTTTGTTTAGGTCTAGGGCTAGAAATAAGGCTAGATTTAGGATTTGGTTTAGGTCCAGGGCTAGTGTTAGGTTTTAGTCTAGTGTTAGGGTCAGGTTTAGAACTAGGGTTTGTGTTAGGGTCAGAATAAGTGTCAGGGTTAGTATTCAGATTTGGGATAGGATTAGAGCTAGAAAGAGGGCTAGGGTCAGGACTATTACTAAGGTTAGGATTTTGGTTAGCCTAAGGATTAGGCATAGGTCTAGGGCTACTATTAGGGTTAGGGTTATTCATAGGGTAAGGGATAGCCTTAGAGCTAGGGTTAGGGCTAGAGTTAGGGTTATGGTTAAATCTAGGTTTAGGGCTCAGATTAGGTCTAGATTTTGGATTAGGGTTAGGGCTAATGATAGGGCAATGGCTAATGTAAAAACTAGGGTTACAATGAGGGTTAGTTTTAGCTTTCGGGTTAGGGTAGGTCTAGGTTAGGGTTAGATTTAAGGTTAGGATAATATTTAGAGCTAGGATTAGTGTTAGGATATGAGTCAGTGTCAGCGTTAGGGTTAGGACTCGAATTAAGAATAGGTTTACTTTTAGGTTTTAGTTTATGGTTAGGAGGTTGTTTAGAGCTAGGGTGTGTGTTAGGATATGAGTCAGGGTCAGGGTTAGATTTCAGGTTAGGTTTAGGCTATGATTAGGTCTAGGTGTAGTGTTAGTGTTTGGTTTAAGTTAAGGTTTGTGGTTAGGGCTATTGCTCAGTTTGTTTTACTGCTAGGGATAGAGTTAGGGCTAGTTTTACCATTAGCATTAGGGTTAGGGCTAGTTTTAGTGTTAGGCTTAGGCTTCAGGTTAGGGTTAGATTTCGAGTTATGGTTAGATCTAGGGTTAGGGCTAGGACTAAGGATAGGGCAAGGGTTAGGGCTAGGGTTAGGGTTATAATAATGGATAGGCCTAGAACTAGGGATAGGGATAGTGTGAGAGTTAGAGTTAGTCTTAGGGCTAGGGTTAGGGTTAGGTTTATGTATAAGTTAGCGGTATAGCCAGTGTTAGGGTTTGCTCTAGGTTTAGGGTCAGTTTTAGACCTAGGGTTTGTGTTAGGGGTCAGAATAAGGGTCAGGGTTAGTGTAAGGGTTTGGGATAGGATTAGAGCTAGAATGAGGGCTAGGGTCAGGAGTATTAATGTGGTTCAGATTTTGGTTAGCCTAAGGATTAGGGATAGATCTAGGTTTACCATTAGGGTTACAGTTTCACTTACAATAAGGGAGAGAGTTAGAGCTAGGTTTAGGGCTAGAGGTAGGGTAGGGTTAGGGTTAAAGTTAGATTTAGGGTTCTGAATAGGGCTAGTTTTGTGTTAGGGTTAGAATTAGAGTTAGGGCAATCACTAATATAAGAACTAGGGTTCCAATTAGGGTTAGTTTTAGGGATAGCGTTAGGGTTAGGGGTAGTTTTAGTGTTAGGGTTAAGTTTAAGTTTAGGGTAATATTTAGATCTAGGGTTAGTTTTAGGTTATGAGTCAGGGTCAGGGTTAGTGTTAGGACTCACATAAAGGCTAGGGTTACTGTTAAGTTTTGTTTTAAGTTTAGGATGGTGTTTCAAGCTAGGGTGAGTTTAGCATATGAGTCAATGCCAGTTATACTTTTAAGGTTAGGGTTAGGACTCGAATTAAGGCTATGGTTAGGTCTAGGTGTAGTGTTAGGGTTTGGTTTAAGTTAGGTTTAGGGTTAGGGCTATTGCTCGGTTTTGTTTTACTGCTAGTGGTAGGGTTAGGGCTAGTTTTATAATTAGCATTAGGATTAGGTTTAGTGTTAGTGTGAGGCTTAGGCTTAGGGTTAGGGCTAGGACTAAGGATTGGGCAAGGGTTAGGGGCTAGGGTTAGGGTTATGGTAAGGGCTAGGATTAGAACTAGTGATAGGGCTAGTGTGATAATTATTGTTAGTCTTAGGGTTAAGGTTAGGGTTAGGAATAGGGCTAAATTAGGGCTAGGATTAGGTCTATGGTTAGTGTTCAGTTTAAGCATAGAATTAGGGTTAGATTTAGGATTTAGTTTAGGGTAGGGATCGTGTTATTCTAGTTTTAGAGGTAGGGTGATGTTTAGAATAAGGGTTAGGATTAGGGTTATGATTAAGTCTAGGTTTAGGGCTAGGATGAGGGCTAGGGTTTGTTTTAGGGTTAGGGCTAGGATTAGGAGTATGGCTAATTTTAAGTCTAGAATTATGTTTAAAGATAGTTTTAGGGTTAGTATTATTGGTACTTCTAGTGTAAGGTTTAGGTTTAGGGTTAGGGTCAGGTTTAGGGCTAGGGGTATTATTAAAGTGAAGGTCTAGGTTAGGGTTTGGAATAGGTTAAGGCTTAACGTTGGGGATTGAATTTACATTAGGATAAGAGTTTGGTTAATGATAGGCTTAGAATTAGGGTTCATGTTAGGTTTAGGGAAATGGATAGGGATAGGATTAGAGATAGGGTTAGATTAAGGCCTAGGGTTAGCATTAGGGTTAGGGTTACTGTTATGGTAATGTATAGGGTTAGGGCTAGGGTTATGATTATGATTAGGGCTAGGGCTATGTTTAGGCTTAAGGTTAGAGTTAAAGCTCAGGTTAGGGCTTGGATTAGGGCTAGGATTTGCGTTAAGTTAGTGCTAGGGTTAGGATTACAGCTAATGTAAGTACAAGGGTTACGATTAGGGTTAATTTTAGGGTTAATAGTAGGGCTAGGTTTAGTGTTAGGGTTAGTGTTAGGATTAGGATGATGTTTAGAGCTAGGATTAGTGTTAGTGTCGGAGTCAGTGTCAGGGTTAGTTTTAGGGTTTGGCTTAAAACTCAAATTAGGGCTAGGGTTAGGGGTAAGTGTATGGTTGGGGTTTGGTATAGTTTAAAGTTTAGGGATAGAGCTTATGGCTCAGTTTTGTTTTATGGCTAGGGATAGGATGAGGGCTAGTTTTAGGATTAGTGTTAGGGTTAGGGCTAGTGTTAGGTTTAGGCTTAGGCTTCAGGTCAGGGTTAGATTTAAAGATAGATTATGATCTAAGGTTAGTGCTTGGGCTATGGATAGGGCAAGGGTTAGGATTAAATTTAGGGCTAGGATTAAGGTTACGTTAAGGGATAAGGTTAGAACTAGTGATACGGCTAGTGTGAGAGTTAGATTTATTCTTAGGTCTAGGTTTATGGTTAGGTTTAAAGACAGGGTGAAATTAGGGCTAAGATTAGAGCTAGAGTTAGTATTGGGGTTAGAGCTAGGGTTAGGGTTAGGGTTAGGATTAATCTAGGTTTAGGGCTAGGATAAGGGCTGGGGTTTTTGTTAGGGTTAGGGCTAGGATTAGGGCTAGGGCTAATGTCAGGTGTGGGGTTATGGTTGAAGAGAGGACAGTTTTAGGATTAGGTTTATGGCTAGGTCTTGTTTAAGGATTAGGTTTAGGGTTAAGGGTCAGGTTTAGAGCTAGGGTAATTACTAAGGTCAGGATCAGGTTAGAGTTTGGTTGAGGTTAGGGTTCAGGGTTAGGGATCAAATAAGCATTAGGGTCAGGGTTAGGGTAATGATAGGTTTTTGTTTAGGGTCCAGGTTAGGTTTAGAGATAGGGTTTGTGTTAGGCCTAGGGTTAGAATTAGGGTAAGGGTAATGGTTAGGATAATGGATAGGGTTAGAGCTAAGGTTAGGGCTAGGGTTATGGTCAGGAATAGGTCTTGAGTTAGGGTTAGGGTTAGGGTTAGAAACAGGGTTAGTGTTAGGGTTATGTTTAGCATAGGGTTAGGGTTTGAGCTAGGGTTAGGGCTAGGGTGAGGTTTAGGTTTAGAGTTAGGTCTAGGGATAAGATTAGAGTATGGTTAGGGTTAGGATTGGATTAGGGCTAGCATCATCATTAGGGGTAGGGTTATGGTTAGAGTCATAGATATGGTTAGATATAGGCATAGGGTTATGGTTAGTGTTAGATTGAGGTTTAGGTTTAGGGTTATGTTTAGGTTTATGGTAAGGGTTAGGGTTCGAGCTAGAGTTAGGTCTATGGCAAGTGTGAGGTTTAGGGTTAGGTCTAGTGTTAGTTTTCTGGTTAGGTTTAGGGTTAGGGTTAGGCCTAGGGTTATCAATAGGTTTAGGGTTAGTTTTAGGATAATGGGTAGGTTTAGAGCTAGGTTTAGGGCTAGGATTAAGTTTAGGATTAGGGCTAGTGTTAGGGGTATATTTAGTGATAGGAGTAGTTTTATGTTTAGGATAAGGTTCAGGCTTTGAGCTAGGGTTAGGAGTAATCAAATGTTAGGTTAGGATTAGGGTTAGGCTTAGGGTTATGCTTAGGCCTAGGATTAGTTCTAGGTTTTGTTTTAGGTTTAGGCCTAGGGTTAGGGCTATGGGTAATGTAAGAGCTAGGGTTATGATTAGGGCTAGTTTGAGGGTTAGGATTTTGGCTAGGTCTAGTGTTTGGTTTAGATTTTTGGTTAGGGCCCGGTTTAGAGGTAGGTTTACTCTTAAAGGCAGGGTCAGTGTTTGGGTTTGAGTTAGAGTTAGGGTTACAGCCATATTAGAACTAGGTTTAGGTCTAGGGGTAGGGTTAGTGTTTGTGTTAGTTTAAGGGTTACTTTAAGGGCTAGGGATAGGTTTTTGTTTAGGTCTAGGGCTAGAGTTAAAACTAGATTTAGTATTTGGTTAAGGTCTAGGGCTAGTTTTATGGTTTGGTCTAGGGTTAGGGCTAGGTTTAGACCTAGGGTTAGTTTTAGGGTCAAAATAATGGTAAGGGTTAATATTAGGGTTTGGAATAGGGTTAGAGCTAGAGTGAGGGTAGGGTTATGACTATTAATAGGGTTAGGGCTTTGGTTAGCTTAAGGATTAGGTATCGGTCTAGGGTTACCATTAAGGTTAGGGTTTCGCTTTGGTTAAGGGATAGGTTTATAGCTAGGATTAGGGCTAGAGTTAGGGTTAAGGTTAAATCTAGGTTTAGGGCTCATATTAGGGCTAATTTTTGTGTTAGGGTTAGGGCTAATGTTATGGCAATGGATAATGTAAGAACTAGGTTACAATTAGGGTTAGGGGTAGGGGTAGGTATGTGTTAGGGTTAGGTTTAATGTTAGGGTGATATTTATAGCCAGGTTAGTATTAGGATATGATTCAGAGACAGAGGTAGTTTTAGGGTTAGGGTTAGGACTCAAATAAGGGCTAGGATTACTTTTAGGGTTCAGTTTAAGGTGAGGGCAGTCTTTAGAGCTAGGGTGACTGTTAGAATATGAGTCAGCATCAGGGTTAGTTGTAAGGTTAGGTTTATGACTCGAATTAAGGCTAGGGTTACTGTTAGGGTTTGGTTTAAGTTTAGGGTGGTGTTTAGACCTAGGGTGTTAGGATATGATTCGGGGTCAGGGTTAGTTTAAGGTTATGGTTAGCACTCGAATTAGGGCTAGGTTTAGGTCTAGGTGTATGTTAGGGTTTGGTTTAAGTTAAGGTTTAAGATTGGGACTGTTGCTCAGTTTTTTGAGAGAGAGAGAGAGAGAGAGAGAGAGAGAGAGAGAGAGAGAGAGAGAGAGAATTTTAAAATATTTTTTAAATTATATTTTTATTGTTGCTGAGGATTGAACCCAGCACCCCGTACATGTCAGGCGAATGTGCTACCCCTTGAGCCACATCCTCAGTCCCTATTGCTCAGTTTTGTTTTAGTCCTAGGTTATATGATTAGCATTAGGATTAGGGTGAGTGTTTGTGTTAGGCTTAGGCTTAGGCTTAGGGTTAGGTTAAGACTTGGAGTTAGGATTAGATCTAGGGTTAGGGCTAGGTCTAAGGATAGGGAAAGGGTTAGGGCTAGGTTTATGGTTATGGTAAATGATAGGGATAGAACTAGGGATAAGGCTAGGGTGAGACTTAGAGTTAGTCTTAGGGCTAGGGTTATGGTTAGTTTTAGGGATAGGGCTAAATCAGGACAAGAATTAGAACTAGGGTTAGTGTTCAACTTAGGCCTAGCATTAGGGCTAGGTTTAGGGTTAAGTTTAGGGTAAGGGATATGTTATAGCTAGGTTTAGAGGTAGAGTGAGGGTTAGAATTAGGATTAGGGCTAGGGTTAGGGTTAGGGTTATGATTAAGTCTAGGTTTAGGGCTAGGATGAGGACTAGGGTTTGTTGTAGGGTTAGGTATAGAATTAGGGCTAGGAATAATGTCAGGTCTAGTGTTACAGTTAGGAGTATATTTAGGATTAGGTCTATGTCTTAGTCTAGTGTAAGTGTTAAGTTTAGGGTAAGGGTCAGTTTTAGAGCTAGGGGTATTTTTAGGTTCAGGGTCAGGGTTATGTTTTGTATTTGATTGAGATTTAGGGATAGGGCTCAAATGAGCATTAGGGTTAGAGTTAGGATTAGGGTAATGAATAGGATTAGGTTTAGGGTTCAGGGTAGGTTCAGGGTAATGGAGAGATTTAGGTTTTGCGGTAGGGTTAGGGTTAGGCCTAGGGTTAGCATTAGGAATAGGGTTATCATAAGGGTAATGTATAGGGTTAGGGTTAGGGTTAGGGTTAGGGCTAGGATTAGGGTTATTGTTAGGGATAAGGCCAGGGTTATGTTTAGGCCAAATGTTAGGCTTTGAGCTATGGTTAGGTCTAAGGTGAGGGGTTAGGCTTAGGGTTAGGGCTGGGTTTAGGGTTAGGGTTAGGGTTATGCTTATGGTACATTTAGGGCCTTGGATTAGGGCTAGGTTTTGTGTTAGGTTTAGGTCTAGTGTTAGTGGTATGGGTAATGTAAGATCTAGGGTTCAAATTAGGGCTAGTTTTAGGTTAGGGTTATGGCTAGTTCTAGTGTTAGGTTTAGATTTTGGTTTGGAGTAATTTTTAGAGCTAAGTTTAGTATTAGTGTCAGGGTCGGTGTTCAGATTAGAGTTAGGGTGAAAGCCAGAATCAGGAGTAGGGTTAGGTCTGGGGTAGTGTTATTGTTTGGTTTAGGTTAAGGGTTATTATTAGGGCTAGGACTAAGTTTTTGTTTAGGTCTAGGGCTAAAGTTATTGCTAGATTTAGGATTAGGTTTAGGTCTAGGGGTAGGGTTAGGGTTAGGTTTAGGTAAAAGTTTACTGGCAGGGCTAGTTTCAGGGTTCAGTTTAGGGTTAGGGTCAGGTTTAGACCTACAATTAGTGTTATGGTCAGAATAAGGGTGAAGGTTAAAGTTAGGTTTTGGGTTAGGTTTAGAGCAAGAATGAGGGCTAGGGTTTGGACTAGTAATAGGGTTAATGTTTGATTTAGGCTAAGGATTATGATTAGGACTAGGGTTAGCATTATAAATAGGGTTTGGCTTAGGATAAGGGATAGAGTTATATCTAGACTTAGAGCTAGGGTTAGGGTTAGGTTTGGGACTAGGGTTAGGGTTAGGGTTAAATCTAGTTTTAGGGCTCAGATTAGGGCTATTTTTGTTTTGGGGTTAGGGCTAGTGTTAGGACTATGGCTAATATAAGAACTAGGGTTATTATTATGGTTAGTTTTAGGGTTAGGGTTTGGGCTAGGAATGGTGTTAGCATTTGCTTTATGGTTAGGGTAATATATAGAGCTAGGTTTAGTGTTGGATATGAGTCAGGGTATGGGTTAGTTTTAGTCCTAGGACTCGAATTTGAGCTAGGGTTATGGCTAGTTGTAGGGTTTGGTTTAGGTTAGGTTTAGGGTTAGGGTAATGGCTCAGTTTTGTTTTAGGGCTAGGTCTAGGGTTAGGGTTAGTTTTATGATTAGTGATAGTGTTCAGCTAGTGGTAGGGTGAGGTTTAGGCTTAAGATTAGGGTTAGATTTAGAGTTTATAAGCATAATTTAGAGTTATGGCTAGATCTAGGGTTAGGGCTAAGGTTAGGGCTAGTGTTAGGGTTTTGGTAATGGACAGGGTTTAGAAATAGAAATAGGGCTAGGTTGAGAGTTAGAGTTATTCTTAGGGCTAGAGTTAGGGATTTGCTTAGGGTTAGGGTTAAATTAAGGATAGATTAGCGCTAGGTTTAGTGTTAGGTTTAGGCTTGTGGTTAGGGCTAGAATTAGGGTTAGTGTTAGTGTTAGGGTTATGGTTAGTTTTAGGTAAAGGGATGAGGTTATGGCTAGGTTCAGGGCTAGGGCGAGGGTTAAAATTATTTATAGGAATAGGGTGAGTGTTCGGGTTAGGATTAATGCTAGGTTTAGGGCTAGGATAAAGGCTAGGGTTTGTGTTAGGGTTAGAGCTAGGATTAGAGCTAGGCCTAATGTCAGGTCTAGGGTTATGGTTAGGAATATTGTTAACTTTAGGTTTATGGCTAGGTCTAGTGGAAAGTTAGGTTTAGGGAAAGGTCAGGTTTAGAACTAGGTGTATTATTAGGGTCAGAGTTCGGTTTAGGGTTTGGTTTAGGATAAGGTTTAGAGTTGGGGCTCAAATTAGCATTAGGGTTAGGGTTAAAGTAATAGATAGTGTTAGGTTTAGAGTTCAGGTTAGGTTTAGAGTAATAGATAGGGTTAGTGTTAGTGATAGGATTTGTGTTAGTGATAGGCCTAGGGTTAGCATTTGGGTTAGGTTTATGTTTAGGGTGAAGGATAGGGTTAGGGCTAGTGTTAGGGCTTGTATTAACGTTACGATTTTGGCTAGGTTCAGAGATAGGCCTAGGGTTAGTGTTAGTGTTAGGTTTAGCAGAAGTGTTAGGGTTTGATCTAGGGTTAAGGCTAGGGTGAGGGTTAGAGTTAGAGTCAGAGCCAAGGATAGGGTTAGGGTTAGGGTTATGGCTTGGGTTAGCATTAGGGTTAGGGTTATGTTTAAGTTAATAGATAGAGTTTGTGCTAGGATTTGTGCTATGGTTACAGTTAGGATTAGGACTAGGTTTAGGGTTAGGTTGAGAGTTAGGGCTATTGTTATGTTTAGGGTAAGGATTACAGTTTGAGTAGGGTTAGGGCCAGGGCCAGTGTTAGGGTTAAGAATAGTGCTAGGGATAGGGTTAGAGTTACACTTAAGTCTAGGTTTAGGGCTAGGATTAGGTGTATGGGTAATGTAAGAGCTAGGGTTATGGCTATGGGTAGAGTTAGGGTTTGTCTAGTGTTAAGGTTAGTTTTTCAGTTAGGATAAGGTTCAGAGCTAGGGTTTGTGTTAGGGTAAGTGTCTAGGGTTAAGTCTAGGGTTACAGTTAGGGATAGATTTAGGGTTATGTTTATGGTTAGGTCTAGTGTAAGGGTTAGATTTAGGGTAAGGGTCAAGTTTAGAGCTAGATGTATTATTAAGGTCGAGATATGGCTTATGGTTCAGTTTAGGTTAAGGTTTAGGTTTAGAGATTTAATTAGCACTAGGGTTAGAGTTAGGGTTAGGGTAATGAATAGGCTTAGAATTAGGGTAAAGGTTAGTTTTAAGGTAATGGATAGGTTTAGAGATTGTGATAGTGTTAGGGTTAAGCCTAGGGTTAGAATTAGGGTTAGGATTATGTTTAGGGTAATGGATAGGATTAGAGCTAGTGTTAGGGCTAGGGTTATGGTTAGGATTAGGGCTAGGTTTAGGGTAGTGTATAGAATTAGAGCTATGTTTAGGGCTATGGTTAAGGGTAGGATTAGGGCTAGGGTTAGGTTAGGATAGGGCTAGGGTTATGTTTAGGGTAACGATTAGGCTTTGAGCTAGGGTTAGGTCTAAGGGGAAGGTTAGGGTTAGGGATAGGGCTACAGTTAGTTTAGGGTTGCACATAGGGATAGATTTAGGCCTAGGATTATGGCTAGGTTTTGTGTTATTTTAGGCCTAGTGTTAGGGCCATGGGAAGTTAAGAACTAAGGTTATTATTAGGGCTAGTTTTAGGGTTAGGGTTATGGCTAGGTGTAGTGTTAGGATTAGGTTTTGAGTTAGGGTGAGCTTTGGAGCTAGGTTTATGTTAGGGTCAGGGTCAATGTTCATGTTAGAGTGAGTGTTAAGGTTAGTGCCAGAATTAGGATTAGGGTTAGGTCTAGAAGTAGGGCTACTGTTTGGGTTATGTTAAGGGTGATTGTTTGGGCTAGGTCAAGATTGTTGTTCAGGTCTAGGGCTAGAGTTATAGCTAGATTTAGGATTTTACGTCTAGAACTAGTGTTAGATTCAGGTTTAGGTATAGGGTTACCGGTAGGGCTAATGTTAGGATTCAGGTTTGGGTTAGGGTCAGGTTTAGACCTACGGTTATTGTTAGGGTCAGTATAAGTTTCAGGGTTAGGATTAGGGTTTTGGTTAGAGCTAGAATGAGGTCTAGGGTTAGGACTAGTAATAGGGTTAGGATTTGGGTTAGGCTATGGATTAGGGTTAGGACTAGGGTTAGCATTAGGTTTATGGTTTGGCTTAAGGTAACAAATAGGATAAGAGCTAGGGTTAGGGAAGGGTTAGGGACTGGCTTATGGATAGGGTTAGTGTTAGGATTAAAGCTAGGGTTAGCACTCGGATTAGGGCCAGGTTTTTGGTGAGGTTAGGGCTAGTGTTAGGGCTACAGCTAATGTATGAACTAGGGTTATGATTAAGGCCAGTTTTTGGGTTAGTGTTATGGCTAGGTCAAGTGTTAGGGTTAAGGTTAGTGTTAGCATGATGTTTAGAGCTAGAGTTAGTGTTAGGGTCAGGGTCAGTGTTCAGGTTAGAGTTAGCTTTAGGGTTAAAGCCAGAATTATCACCAGGGTTAGGTCTAAGGGTAGGGTTAGTGTTTGAGTTAGGTTAAGGTTTATTATTAGGCCTAGGGATAGGATTTTGTTTATGTCTAGGGCTAGAGATATGGCTAGATTTAGGATTAGATTTAGGTCTAGGGCTAGTGTTAGGGTTAGGTTTAGGAATAGATTTATTTCTAGTGCTAGTGCTAGGGTTCAGTACAGGGTTAGGGTCAGGGTTAGACCTATGGTTACCATTAGAGTCAGAATAAGTGTCAGGTTTGAGTTAGGTTAGAGCTAGAATGAGGGCTAGGGTTAGGACTAATAATAGAATTAGGGTTAGGACTAGGGTTAGTGTTAGAGTTAGGGTTGGCTTAGGTTAAGGTATAGGGTTAGACCTAGGGTTAGGGCTACATTTAGGGTAGGGTTAGGGCCAGTATTAGGATTAGGTTTAGTGTTAAATCTAGGGTTAGGTTTCAGATTAGGGCTATATTTTGGTTAGAGATAGGGCTAGGTTTAGAGTTACAGCCAATGTTTGCAGTAGAGTTACGATTTGGGCTAGTTATAAAATTGTGGTTAGGACTAGGTCTAGTTTTAGGGTTAGGTTTAACATTAGGGTGATGTTTAGAGCTAGGGTTAGTATTAGGGTCAAAATTAAGGTCAGGGGTAGTTTTAGGGTTAGGGTTTGCACTCGAATTAGTGCTAGGTTTAGGACTAGGTGTAGAGTTAGGTTTTGGTTTAGGTTAAGCTTTAAAGTTAGGGCTATGGCTAGGGTTTTTTAAAGGCTAGGGCTATGGTTAGGGCTTGGTTTAGGTTAAGCTTTAAAGTTAGGGCTATGGCTAGGGTTTTTTAAAGGCTAGGGCTATGGTTAGGGCTTGGTTTAGGTTAAGCTTTAAAGTTAGGGCTATGGCTCGGTTTTTTTAATGGCTAGGGATATGGTTAGGGATAGTTTTAAGAGTAGCATTAGGTTTAGGACTAGTGTAGTAATCCTAACTCTAAATCTAACTCTAAACCTAAGACTAGCACTAGAAATAAACCTATTCTTAAGCCTAACTCTAACACTAGTCTTAGATTTAGAGTTAGATTTAGAGTTAGGATTAGATCTAGGGTAAGGTCTAGGGCTAAGGATATGGCTAGTGTTAGTTCTAGGTTTATAGCTAGGATTAAGGTTGTGATAAAATAGGGTTAGAACTAGGGATAGGGCTAGGGCGAGAGTGAGAGTTAGTCTTAGGGCTAGGCTTAGTGTTTGGTTAGGTATAGGGCTTAATTAGGGCTAGTAATAGGTCTAGGTTTATGTTTATGTTTAGGCCTAGGGTTAGTTTTGGGCTTAGGGTTAGGTTTAGTGTAACCAATGGGGTTAGAGCTAGGTTTAGGGCTAGGACGAAAGTTAGAATCAGGGTTAGGGCTATTGTTTCGTTACCGTTATGATTAAGGCTAGGTTAAGTCTAGAATGAGAGCTAGAGTTTGTGTTTTGGTTAGGGCTAGGATTAGTGTTAGGGCAAATGTCAGTTCTGGAGTTACAGTTAGGGATAGGTTTAGGGTTAGGTTTATGGTTATGTTTAGTGTAAGGGTTAGATTTAGGGTAAGGGTCAAATTTAGAGCTAGGGGTATTATTAGGGTCAGGGTCATGTTTAGGGTTTTGTTTAGGTTAGGGTTTAGGGTTAGGGCTCAAATTAGCATTAGGGTTTGGGTTAGGGTAATGATAGGGTTAGGTTTAGGGTTCAGGTTAGGTTTAGCGTAATGGATAGGGTTCAGGTTAGGCATAGGGTTAGATTTAGCCCTAGGGTTAGCATTAGAATTAGGGTTATATTTAGGGTAATTGATAAGGTTAGAGCTAAATTTAGGGTTAGGTTTATGGATAGGATTAGGGCTAGGGTTAGGATTAGGGTTAGGGCTATGGTTTGTTTTAAGGTTAGGGCTAGGATTACAGCTAGGGCAAATGTCAGGTCTATAGTTATGTTAGGAATAGTTTTAGGGTTAGGTTTATGGCTAGGTCTAGTATAAGGGTTAGGTTCAGGGGTAGGGTCAGGGTTAGAGCTAGGTATATTATTACGGGAAGGGTCAGATTTAGGGTTTGGCTTAGGTTAACTTTAGGATTAGGGCTCAAATTAGCATTACGGTTAGGGTTAGGGTAATGATAGGGTTAGGTTTAGGTTAATGAATATGGTTAGGGTTAGCAATAAGGTTAGGGTTAGGCCTAGGATTACCATTAGGGTTATGGTTATGGTTAGGGTAACGGATAGGTTTAGAGCTAGTGATAAGGCTAGGGTTGTGGTTAGGATTCTGGCTAGGGTTAGGGTAAGGTTAAGGCTAGGTTTTGGATTAGGGTTAGGTTTAAAACTAGGATTAAGTTTTAAATAAGGGCTATGTTTTGGGTTTGGTTAGGGATAGGATTAGGGCTATGGCTAATGTATGAACTAGTGTTACAACTAGTGCCAGTTTTAGGGTTAGGGTTAGGGTGATGTTTAGAGCAAGGGTTATATTTAGGGTCAGTGTCAGGGTCAAGGTTAGTTTTAGTGTTAGGTTTAGGACTCCAAATAAGGCTAAAGTTAGTGCTAGGTGTAGGGTTAGGTCTTGCTTTAGGTTAAGGGTTATGGTTAGGGCTATGGCTCAGTTTTGTTGTAGGGCTAGGGCTAGGGTTACGGCTAGATTTTGGATTAGCTTCAGGGTTAGAGCTAGTGTTAGAGTGAAGTTTAGGCTCAGAATTAGGGTTAGATTTAGAGTTATGGTTGATCTAGAGTTAGGGCTCGTGCTAGGGTTAGGGCTAGGGTTAGGATTATGGTAAGGAGTATGGTTAGAACTAGGGATATGTCTAGGGTGAGAATTAGAGTTATTCTTAGGAGTAGGCTTAGGGTGAGGGTTAGGGTTAGGGCTAAATTAGGGCTAGGATTAGGACTAGGGTTAGTGTTAGGGTTAAGCCTAGGGGTTGGGCTAGGGTTAGGGTTAAGTTTAGAGGAATGGGTGGGGTTAATTGCTAGGTCTAGGGCTAGGGTGAGGGTTAGAATTAGGATTAGGCCTAGGGTTATGGTTCAGTTTAGGATTAAGGCTAAGTTTAGGGCTAGGATGAGGGGTTGGTTTTCTGATAGGGTTAGGGCTATGACTCGGGCTAGGATAATATCAAGTCTAGGGTTATGGATAAGGATAGTTTTGGGTTAGGTTATGACTAGGTCTAGTGTAAGGGTTAGGTTTATGTTGAAGGTCAGCTTTGGAGCTAGAATTATTATTTGTGTCAGGTCAGGGTCAGGGTTAGTGTTTGGTTTACATTAAGGTTAAGGGGTTAGGGCTTGAATTAGTGTTAGGGTTATGTTTAGAGTTAAGGTAATGGAAGGGTTTACTTTAGGTTTTAGTTAAGGTTTAAGGTAAAGGATGGGTTAGGTTTCAGTGATTGGGTTAGGGTTAGCATTAGGGTTAGGGTTATGTTTAGTGTAATGGATAGTTTTAGAGCTAGGGTTAGGGCTAGGTTATGGTTTGGATGAAGTCTAGGATTAGGGGTAGGTTTAGGGAAAGGGCTAGGGTTTGGTTTAGGGTAAGTGTTACAGTTAGGGTAAGTATTAGTTTAGGGTTAAGGTAATGATTAGGTTAGGATAAGGGTTAGTGTTTGAGCTAGGGTTAGGTTTAGGTTTAGGTTCATTTCTGAGTTCAAGATTATGGTTAGCGTTAGGTTTAGTGTTAGGGATAGGGTTTTAATTAGTGTTAGGGTTAGGGTAATGGATAAGGTTAGAGCTAAAGTTTGGGCTAGGGTTAAGGTTAGGATTAGGGCTAGGGTTAGGATTAGGATTTAGGATAGGGCTAGGGTTATGTTTAGGGTAAGGGTTAGGCTTTGAGCTAGGGTTAGGTCTAAGGAGAGGGTTAGGGTTAGAGTTAGGGTTAGGGTTAGGGCTAGGCTTAGGTTTATGCTTAGATCTAAGTTTAGGCCTAGGATTAGCTCTAGGTTTTGTATTAGGTTTAGGGTTAGGGTTAGGACTATAGGTAATGTAAAAGCTAGAGTTATGTTTAGGGCTAATTTTGGGTTTAGGGTTATAGCTAGGTCTAGTATTAGGTTTTGGGTTAGTGTCAGGTTTAAAGCTAGTTTAAGTGTTAGGATCAGGGTCAGTGTTCAGGGTAGGGTTAGGTTTAGGGTTAGAACCAGAATTAGGACTAGGTTTAGGTCTAGGTATAGGGTAAGTATTTGGTTCAGGTTAAGGTTTATTGTTAGGGCATGTTAGGATTTTATTTATGTCTAGGGCTAGAGTTATAGCTATATTTTGGATTAGCTTTGGGTCTAGGTGTAGTGTTAGTCTTAGGTATAAGTGTAAGGTTACCAGTAGGTCTAGTGTTAGGTTTTGGTTTAGTTTAGGGTCAGGTTTAGACCTAGGGTTACTTTTAGGGTCAGATGAGGGTCAGGGTTAGGTTTAAAGGTAGAATGAGGGCTAGGGTTAACACTAGTAATATGGTTAGAATTGAAGTTAGGCTAAGGATTAGGGTGAGGAGTAGGGTCAGCATTTGGTTTAGGGTTTGGCTTAGGGTAAGGGATAGGGTTAGAGCTAGGGTTAGGGTTAGGTTTAGGGCTAGTGTTAGGGTTATGATTAGGGTTAAAGCTAGGTTTAGGGCACGAACCTGGGTAGGATTTGTGTTAGGGTTAATGCTAGGGTTAGGACAATGACTAATGTGTGAACTAGGGTTACAATTAAGGCTAATTTTAGGGTTACAGTTAAGGCTAGCTCTAGTGTTATGGTTAATTTAAGTTAGGGTGGTGATTAGAGCTAGGATTAGTGTTAGGGTCAGAGTCAGGGTCAGAGTAATTTTTAGAGTTAGGGTTAGGGCTAGGTGTAATGTTTGGGTTTGGTTTAGGTTAAGGGTTTGGGTTAGGGATATGACTTGGTTTTGTTTTATGGCTAGGGCCAGGGCTAGAACAAGTTTTAGGATTAGCATTATGTTTAGGAGTAGTGTTAGGGTTTGGTTTGGCTTATGATTACAGTTAAATTTAGAGTTAGGTTTAGATTTAGAGTTAGGTTTAGATCTAGAGTTAGGATAGGGCTAAAGATAGAACTAGGGCTAAGGCTAGGTCAAGAGTTATAGTTAGTCTTAGTGCTAGGGTTAGGGTTAGGATAAGATTAAATTAGTGCTAGGATTAGCACTAGGCTTAGTGTTAGTATGAGGCCTAGGGTTAGGGCAGGGGTTAGGGTTAGGTTCAGGGTTATGGTTAGGTTTATGGTAAGGGATGGGGTTATAGGTAGGTTTAGATCTAGGGTGAGGGTTAGAATTAGGGTTAGGGCTTGGGTTATGGTTCGGGTTAAGTTTAAGGCTAGGTTTAGGGCTAGGATTATGGTTAGGGCTAAATTCAGGTCTAGGGTTATGGTTAAAGATAGTTTAAGTTTAGGTTTATGGCTA
Organism: Urocitellus parryii; assembly: GCF_045843805.1. Lineage (NCBI taxonomy): Eukaryota > Metazoa > Chordata > Mammalia > Rodentia > Sciuridae > Urocitellus > Urocitellus parryii. Next base: position 81,248,861 of record NC_135547.1, read on the forward strand.
TGCCTTGTGTAAGCATTAGGTTTAGGGTTAGGGTCAGGTTTAGAGCTAAAGGTATTATTAGGGTCATGGTCACAATTAGTGTTTTGGATAGATTAAGTTTTAAAGTTAGGACTCAAATTAGCATTAAGGTTAGAATCAGCCTAATGATATGGTTAGGTTTAGGTTTCAGGTTAGATTTAGGGTAATGGATAGGGTGAAGATTAGGGATAGGGTTAGGTTTAGGCCTATGGTTCACATTAGGGTTAGGGTTATGGTTAGGGTAATGGATAGGGTTAGATATAGGGTTACAGCTAGGGTTATGGTTACAATTAGTGATAGGGTTAGAGTTAGGTTTAGGGTTAAAGCTAGGGTTAGGGCTCAGAATAGGGCTAGGATTTAGGTTAAGTTAGGGCTAGGGTTAGGGTTACGGCTAATGCAAGTACTAGGGTTATGATTAGGGCTAATTTTAGTGTTAGGGGTTAGGACTAGGTCTAGTGTTAGGTTTAGGTTTAGGGTTAGGGTGATGTTTAGTCCTAGGATTAGTGTTAACGTCAGAGTCAGGGTGAGAGTTAGTTTTAGGGTTAGACTTAAGAATCGAATTATTGCTAGGGTTAAGGCTAGTTGTAGGATTAGGGCTTGGTATATGTTAAAGATTAGGGTTAGGTCTATGGCTCGGGGTTTTGTTTTAGAGCTATGGCTAGGGTTAGGGCTAGTTTTAGGATTAGCCTTAGGGTTAGGGCTAGGGTTAGGTTTAGGCTTAGGCTTATTGTTAGGGTTAGATTTAGAGTTAGGTTTAGATCTAGGGTTATGGCCAGGGATATGAACAGGGCTAGGGTTAGACCTAAGGTTCAGGCTAGGAATAGCCTTCCAGTACAGTAGGGTTAGAACTAGAGTTAGGGCTAGGGTGAGAGTTAGAGTTAGTCTTTGGGCTAGGGTTAGGGTTAGGGTTAGGAATAGGACCATATTAGGGCTAAGATTGGGGCTAGGGTTAGTGTTAGGGTTAGGCCGAGGGTTAGGGTTAGGGCTATAATTAAGGCTATGTTTAGGGCTAGGATAAGGACTAGGGTTTGTGCAAGGGTTAGGGCTAGGATTATGGCTAGGGCTAAAGTCAGGTCTAGGGTTATGGTTAGGGATAGTTTTAGGGTTAGGTTTATGTTTAAGTCTAGTGTAAGGGTTAGGTATAGGGTAATAGTCAGGGTTAGAGCTAGGGGAATTATTAATGTCAGGGTCAGTGTTGGGCTTTGGTTTAGGTTTGAGTTTAGGGTTAGGGCTCGAATTAGCATTAGGGTTAGCATTAGGGTAATGATAAGGTTAGGTTTAGGGTTCAGGTTAGGTTTAGGGTAATTGACAGTTTGGGGGATAGTGATAGGGTTAGGGTTAGGCCTAGGGTTACATTAGCATAAGGGTAATGTTTAGGGTAATGGATATAATTAGAGTTAAGGTTATAGCTAGGATTATGGTTAGGATTAGGTCTTGAGTTAGGGTTAGGGTGAGGGTTAGAACTAGGGTTAGATTTATGGTTACGTTTAGCATAAAGGTTAGGTTCTGAGCTATGGTTAGGGTTAGGCTGGGAGTTAGCTTCAGGACAGGTCTAGGGATAGGATGATCATAGGTTTTGGGTTAGAGTTAGGGTTAGAGTTAGACCTAGGATTAGTGGTAGGGTCAGTATAAGGGTCAGGGTTAGGGTTAGAATTTGGGATAGGATTAGAGCTAGAATGAGAGCTAGGGTTAGGGCTATTAATAGAGTTAGGGTTTTGGTTAGCCTCAAAATTAGGGATAGGTCTAGTGTTACCCTTAGGTATAGGGTTTTGCTTAGGGCAAGGGACTGGTTTAGAGCTAGGTTTAGGGCTGTGGTTTGGGTTATAGTTAGGGTTAAATTTAGGTTTAGGGTAGTGTTTGTGTTAGGGTTAGAAATAGGATTAGGGCTATGGCTAATGTACAACCTAGGGTTAAAATTAGGTTAGTTTTAGTGTTATGGTTAGATTTAGTGTTAGGGTTAGGTTTAAGTTTAGGGTGATATTTATAGCTAGGGTTTGTGTTAGGATAAGAGTCAGGTCAGGATTCGTTTTAGGGTTAGGGATAGACTCGAATTATTACTAGGGTTTTTCTTAGCATTCGGTTTAAGGTGAGGGAAGTGTTTAGAGCTAGGTTGAGTGTTAGGATATGAGTCAGGGTCAGTGTTAGCTTCAAAGTTAGTGTTAGAACTCGAATTAGAGCTAGGGATAGGTCTAGGTTTAGTGTTAGGGTTTAGTTTAAGTTAATATTTAGAGTTAGGGCTACTGCTTGCTTTGGTTTAGTCCTAGGGTTAGGTTTAGGGATAGTGTAAGTTTTAAGCTTAGGTTTAGGGTTAGGGTTAGATTTGGAGTTAGGGTTAGATCTAGGGTTAGGGCTTGGACTAAGGATAGGGCAAGGGTTAGGGCTAGTGCTAGGGTTATGGTAAGGGATAGGGTTAGAACTAGGGATAGGTATAGGGCGAGAGTTAGAGTGAGTCTTAGAGCTAGGGTTAGTTTTAGGGTTAGAGATAGGGCTAAATTAGTGCTAGGATTAGGGCCAGGTTTATTGTTTGCCTTAAGCCTAGAGTTAGGGTTAGGTTTATGTTTAGTTTAGGGTAAGAGATGGCATTATAGCTAGATATAGATGTAGGGTGAGGGTTACAATTTGGGTTGGGGGTAGGGGTAGGGTTAGGGTTATGATTAAAGCTAGGTTTAGGGCTAGGATGAGGGCTAGGGTTTGTTTTAGGTTTAGGACTAGGATTAGGGCTAGGGCAAATTTCAGGTCCAGAATTATGGTTAAAGATAGTTTTAGAGTTAGTATTATGGCTACATCTAGGGTGAGGGTTAGGTGTAGGGTTATGTTAAAGTTTAGAGCTAGGTGTTTTATTAGGGTCAAGGTCAGGATTAGGGTTTGGAATAGGTTAAGGTTAAGTTAGGGCTTGAATTAGTGTTAGGGTTAGGGTAATGATAGGGTTAGGCTTAGGTTCAGGTTAGGTTCAGGGTAATAGATTGGGTTAAGATTAGGGTTCATGCCTAGGGTTAGCATTAGGGTTATGGTTTTGGTTATGGTAATGGAGAGAGTTAGAGATAGGTTTAGGGCTAGGTTTATGGTTATGAATAGGGCTAGGGTTAAAGCTAGGATTAGGGCTAGGTTTTGGGTAAAGTTAGGGATAGGGTTAGGGTTAGGGCTAATGTAAGTACTAGGGTGACGTTTAAGGCTAGTTTTAGGGTTTTAGGGCTAGAGTTAGTGTTAGGATTAGGTTTAGGGTTAGGGTGATGTTTAGAGCTAGTAGTGTTAGGGTCAGTGTCAGGCTCAGGTTTAGTTTAAGGGTTCGGCTTACAACTCATATTAGGGATAGGGTTAGGGCTAGGTTTGGTTTGGTTAGGGTTTGGTTTAGGTTAAGGGTTAGGGTTATAGCTATAGCTAGGTTTTGTTTAAGGGCTAGGGCTAGGGTTAGGGCTAGTTTTAGGATTAGTGTTATGGTTTGGGCTAGTATTAGGGTTTTGCTTAATCTTCGGGTTAGGGATCGATTTAGAGTTAGGTTTTGTCTAAGGTTAGTGCTAGGGATAAGGATATCACAAGGGTTAGAGATAGGGTTAGGGTTATGGTAAGGGATAGGGTTAGAACGAGTGAAAGGTCTAATGTGAGAGTTAGAGTTAGTCTTAGAACTAGTGTTAGGGATAGGGCTAAATTAGGGCTAAGATTAGGGCTAGGGTTAATGTAAGGGTTAGGCCTAGAGTTTGAGTTAGGATTGTAATTAAGGCTATGTTTAGGGCTAGGATAAGGGCTAGGGTTTGTGTTAGGGTTAGGGCTAGAATTATGGCTAGGGCTAATGTCAGGTCTAGGGTTACAGTTAGGGATAGTTTTAGGGAAAGGATTACGGCTAGGTCTATTGTAAGTGTTAGGTATAGGATAAGAGTCAGGTTTAGAGTTAGGGGAATTATTAGGACCAGGGCCAGTGTTATGGCTTGGTTTAGATTTGAGTTTAGGATTACAGCTCAAATTAGAGTTAGGGTTAGGGTTAGGGTAAAAGTAGGGTTAGGTTTAGAGTTCAGGTTTGGTTTAGGGTAATTGATAGTTTTGGGGATAGTGAATGGGTTAGGGTTAGTCTTAGGGTTAGCATTAGGATAAGGGTTATGTTTAGGGTAATGGATACAGTTAGAGTTAAGTTTAGGGCTAGGGTTATGGTTAGGATTAGGTCTTGGGTTAGGGTTAGGGTGAGGGTTAGGATTAAGGCTAGGTTTATGGCTTGGATGAGGGTTTGTGTTAGGGCTAGTGCTAGGATTAAGGCTAGGGCTAATGTCAGATCTAGCATTACAGTTAAAGTTAGTTGCAGGGTTTGGTTTTGAATAGGTCTACTGTAAGCGTTAGGTTTAGGGTAAAGGTCAGGTTTAAAGCTAGGTGTGTTTTATGGCCAGGTTCAGGATTAGGGATTGGTTTTGGTTAAGGTTTAGGGTTAAGGCTCAAATTAGCATTAGGTTTAGAGTAATGGATATGGTTAGGTTTAGGGTTCAGGTTAGGTTTAGGGTTTTGAATAGCCTTAGATAGGGCTGTACAGTTTGGTTTAGTCCTATTGTTAGCATATTTTTTTAGGCTTAAGTTTAGGGTAAAAGATAGAATTACAGCTAGGGTTAGGGCTATGTTTATGGTTAGGATTAAGGCTAGTGTTAGGGTCAGGGTTAGGGTTATGGTTAGGCCTAGGGTTAAGGTTATGTTTAGTGTAAGTGTTATGGTTGGAGCTAGATTTAGGCTAGGGTGAGGATTAGGGTTAGAGCAGGTCTAGGGTAAATGTTAGGGTTAGGGCTACATTTAGCATTAGGGTTAGGGTTAGAGTTATGGTAATGGATAGAGTTAGAACTAGGGTTTGGGCAATGGTTACAGTTAAAATTAGGGTTAAAGTTAGGGTTAGGGATAGGGCTACGTTAATGTTTAGGGTTAGGATTAGGGCTCAGTTTAGAGGTAGTGTTAGGGTTAGAATTACTTTATTCAAATTTCTTTGATACTATCCAGGATTTATCTTTAATTAACCTTTCTCTGTTTCCCAGGTTTAGGCCTTTTGGTTCAACGGTTTGGTGTCTGGAACAGTTAATATTTTCATTTTACTTCATTTTGACCTATATGAGTAAATGTAAATGGACAGAGTTTATGCTAGCTGCTTGAAACTGCACACACACCCTCAATTATTTGTGGGGACACTCTGGTATGTTCCTTGTGAGTGTAGGCCTAAGCTGAAGCATGCAAAACCAACTTTATCCAAGAGCCTTTTAGGAGAAAGCAGGGAATATGCATGCACTGAAATTCCTCCCATAATTATTTTTTCAGATTTGTTTGATACTGAGTAGGATTCATTATTTAGCTTTCCCCACAAAGCTCTCCAAGTGTGGAACTTCTAGGATCAATGGTTCTCTAATCAGGTTAGGTTAGTTAGGTTTGGGTTTAGGGATAGGGTTAGATGTAGTGTTAGGGTGAGAGTAAGTTTTGTACATATTTCTTTTATATTTGGAAAGAGTCATCTTTTACCTAGCCTTAATATGCTCCTCCTAACCCTAAACCTAACCATAAAAAAGACCTAATCCTTCTCATTTCAGTGGTTCACTAACAGGGACACTCTGTATTTTAAGGTTTCACTTCATATTGACCTATATAGGTAAATGAAAATGGAGGTTGAAATCAAACCGGGTTGGTGCTAGCTGCTTGAAACTTCAAACACTGAATTGGTTCTCTGTGGGAACTCTATGGTTTGTTCCTTGTGAAAGTAGCCCTAAGATGAAAATGGCAAAACAACTTTTTCTGAGAGCCCTTAAGCAAAAAATAGAGAAATATGCATGAACTGAAATACCACCTCAATTATTTGGTCATATTTCTTTGATACTGCATAGGATTCATCTGATAGCTTAGCGCACTAGGCTCTCCATGTTTGGAACTTCTAGGATCAACAGTTTTTCAAACAGGTTAGGGTTTTTGTTAAGGATAGTGTTAGGGCTAGTGTTAGAGCTAGTATTAGGGTTAGAGTTAGTTGTGTTCAAATTTCTTTGATACTGGGCAGTATTCATGATTCTCCTATCCTTACTATACTCCACATGTTTGGGCCTCATAGGTTCAATGGTTCACCATAAGGAACAGTTTGTATTTTAAAATTTCAGTTCATTTTGACCTATACGGGAAAGTTAATGGAGTTGAAAATCAAACAGGTTTTGTGCTAGCTGCTTTAAACTTCAAACACTCCATCAGTTCTCTGTAGGGACTCTGGTATGTTCCTTGTAAAAGTACGCCTATGGTTAAGCATGCAAAAAAAACTTAATCTGAGAGCCCTTTAGGAGAAAACAGGAAAATATGCATGTACTGAAATACCTCACATAATTATTTGGTCAGATTTGTTTGATGTTGAGTAGAATTCATCACTGAGCTTGCCCCACAAGGCTCCCCAGGGCGAAAATTCTAGGATCAATGGTTCTCTAATCAGGTTAGGGTTAATGTTAGGTTTAGGTTTATGGCTAGGGCTAGGGTTAGAGGAAATGTTATGGTGAGAGTTAGTTTTGTTCAAATTTCTTTCATACTGAGCAGGACTCATCTTTTATGTAGCTTTAGTATGCTCCCAAGGTATGTTCTTCTCAATTCAATGGTTCACTATCATTAACACTTTGTATTTTAAGGTTTAACTTCATTTTGACACCTATGGGTAAATGAAAATGGAGGTGGAAATCAAACAGGCAGCCCTTCTCCTAAACCTAACCCTAAACCTAACCATAAAAAAGACCTAATCCTAGGCCTAAACCTAACACTAATCCTAGGCCTATTCCTAGCCCTAATTTAGCCTTAAACCTAACCCAAACTCTAGCCCTAAGACTAACTCTAACTCTTGCCATAGCCCTATTCCTAGTTCTAACCCTATCCTTTACCATAACCCAAACACTAGTCCTAATCTTAGCTCTAACACTAGCCATAACCCTAACCCTAGAATTAACCATAACTCTAAATCTACACCTAAGCCTAAACTCACACTATAAGTAGCAATAACACTAACGCTAATCATGAAACTAGCCTTAACTTTAGCTTTAGTCCTAAAACAAAACTGAGCTATAAGACTAAACCTAACCTTTAACCTAAACCAAATCCTCACCCTAGATCTAGCCCTAAGCCTACCCCTAATTTGAGTCCTATCACTAACCATAAAATGAACCGTGACCCTGATTCTGACTCTAACAGTAACCCTAGTTAAAAACATCACCATAAACATAAACATAATCCTAAAACTAGACTCAGTCCTAAATGTAACCCTAAAACTAGCCCTAAACGTAACCTTAGTTCTTACATTAGCCATATCCCTAAAAAGAGCCCTAACGTAACCCAAAGCCTAGTCCTAATCCAAGACCCAACCCTAGCTTTAACCTTAACTTGAACCCTAAACCTTGCCCTAACCCTTACCTTAAACCTAACCCTAACTTTAATCCTTGCACTAAACCTAAACTTAACCCTACCCCTAGCCTTGACTCTAACCTTAACCCTAGCCCAAATCCTAGCTCTAACTCTATCCATTATCCTACCCTAACCCTAACCATAATGCTAATCCTCAGACTGACCCTACCACTATCCCTAAACCTAACCCATCCATTACCCTAAACCTAACCTGAACCTAATCCTAAAAATATTATTACCCTAACTGTAATCTTAACCCTAATGCTAACTCGAGCCCTAAACCTAACATTAAACCTAACCCTAAATATAACCATAACCCTGACACTAAAACTAACCCTAACCTTAACCCTAACCTAACAGTAAACTAACTGTAAACCTAAACCTAAATGTAAACTTAACACTAACCCTAACCCTTATCCTAACACTAACCCTATTTCTAACTCTAACCCTCACACTAATCCTAAACCTAGACTTAACCCTAACCATAACACTAACCCTAACTCTAAACCTAAGCCTCAAACTTATCCTAAAACTATCCCTAACCCTAACACTATTCATAACCTTAACCCTAACACTGACCCAAACAGTAAAACTAACCCTCACTCTAAACCTAAACCTAACCCTAACCCTAAAATTCACCCTAATCCTAAACGTAATATGAATCCTAACCCTAAAGCAAACACTAACACTAAAACAAACACTAACCCTATTACTAACCCTAAACCTAACCCTAACCCTAACACTAACCCTAAACCTAACCATTACCCCAACTCTAACCCTAACCCTAACACTAACCCTAATTCTAACCCTAAGCTAACACTAGCATTAACCCTAACCCTGACCTTAACCCTAACCCTAATTTGAACTCTATCCCAACCCTAATACTAACACTAAGCATACCACAAACCCTAACACTAAGCGTAAAACTAACCCTAACTTAACCCTAACACTAACCCTACCCTAATGCTAACCCTAAGCCAAACCCTAACACTAAACCTAACCTTAAACTTAAACCTAACCCTAAAACTTATTTTAAATCTAACCCTAAATTGAGCACTAACCCTAACCCTAACCCTAACACTAACCCTAACCCTAACTCTAACCTAAAACTTACCCTAACCCTAAACATAACCCTAACCCTAATGCTAACCCTAACACTAATTCTAAAACTAACCATAACACTAACCCTAAACCTAATCCTACCCTACACCTAAACCTAACCGTAACCCTAACCCTAACACTATCCCAAACCCTAACCCAAACCAGGATCCTAAACCTAACCCAACCCTAACCCTATTCCTTAACTAACCCTAACCCTAACACTAAAACTAACCATGAAACTAAAACTAATCCTAACCCAACACTAATCCTAAGACTAACTCTAATCCTAACCATAACACTAAGCGTAACTCTAACCCTAACCCTAAAACTAAACCTAAACCTATCCCTAACTGTAAGATTATTCCTAAACGTAACTGTAAACCTAACATTAACAATAACTTTAACACTAAACCTAACCCTAACACTAACCCTAACCCTAACCCTAACACTAACCCTAACTGTAACCCTAACACGAAACCTAAACTGAACTGTAACCCTAACCCTAAACCTACACAAACCCTAACTCTAAAACTAACCAAACCCCTAAACCTAACCATAACCCTAACACTAACACTAATCTTAATCCTAACACTAACCCTGTCCCTATCCCTAACCCTAACCCTAACACTAAACTGAACCATAACCCTAACCTTACACTAACCCTAAAACGAACCCTAACTCTAAACTTAACCCTAAATATAACTCTAATCCTAACCTAAACTTAACACTAACCCTAACCCTAACCTTTACCCTAACACTAAACTTATTTCTAACACTAACCCTAACACTAACCCTAAACCTAGACCTAACCCTAACCGTAACACTAACCCTAACCGTAACACTAACCCTAACCCTAAACCTAAACCTAACACTAACCTAAACCTGTTTCTAACCCTAACACTTAACATAACCCTTACCCTAACACTGACAGAAACACTAAAACTAACCCTAACTCTAAACCTAACCTTAACCCTAACCCTAACACTAACCCTAAACCTAACACTTACCACAACTCTAACCCTAACCCTAACCCTAACATTAACCCTAATCCTAACCCTAAACTAACACTAGCATTAACCCTAACCCTAAACCTAAACTGAACTGTAACCCTAGCCCTAATACTAAATCTAATCATAAAAACCCTAACACTAAGCCTAAAACTAACTCCAACCTATACCTAATCCTAAACCAAACCCTAACACTAAACATAACCTTAAACCTAAACCTAAACCTGAACCTTATCCTAACCATAACCCTAAACCCAGCACCAACCCTAACACTAAACATAACCCTAACCCTAACACTAACCCTAAAACTTACCCTAACCCTAACCCTAAACCTAACCCTAATGCTAACCCTAACACGAATTCTAAACCTTACCCTAATGCTAACCCTAACACTAACCCTTAACCTAACCCTAACTCTACAACTAACCCTAATCATAACCCTAACCCTAACACTAACACAAACCCTAACCCAAACCATAACCATAAATCTAACCCAACCCTAACCCTATCCCTTAACTAACCCTAACCCTAACACTAACACTAACCATAAAATAAAGCTAAAACTAACCCTAACCCTAACACTAATTTTAGCCCTAACTCTAACCCTAACCATAACAAGAAATGTAACTCTAACCCTAACCCTAAAACTAAAACTAAACCTATCCCTAACGCTAACACTATACCTAAACCTAACTGTAAACCTAACACTAACAATAACTTTAACACTAAACCTAACCCTAACAGGAACCCTAACCGTAACCCTAACATTAACCATAACCCCAATCCTATTACTAAAACTAACCCTAACACTAACCCTAACACAAACCGTAACCATAACCCTAACAGGAAACCTAAACTGAACCCTAATTCTAACCGTATCACTAACCTAACGCTAACCCCTAAACCTAAACAAACCCTAACCTAAAACTAAGCAAAACCCTAAACCTAACCATAACCCTAACACTAATACTAATCCTTACCCTAATACTAACCCTATCCTTTTCCCTAACCCTAACCCTAACCATAACACTAACCCTAACAATAAACTGAACCATAACCCTAATCCTAACACTAACCCTAACATGAACCCTAACCCGAACCATAACCTTAACCCTAAACGTAACTCTTACCCTAACCCTAACCGTAACCATTACCCTAATACTAACCCTAACACCAGCCATAACCATTACCCTAACCATAACCCTAACCCTAACTGTAATGCTTCCACAAACACTAACCTAATCGTAACCCTAACAGTAACTCAAACTCTAAATGTAATTTTAAACCTACCACTAACCCTAACCATAAACCTAAACCTAACACTAACCCAAACTGTAACCCTAACCCTAATCCTACTCTAACCTTAACACAAACCCTAAACCTTATCTTAACCCTAACACTAACGCTAACCCTAACTTGAACCCTAAATCTAACCCTAACCCTAAACATAAACCTAAGACTAACCCTAATCAAAACCCTAAACTTTAACCCTAACACTAACCAGAACACTATTACTAACCCTAACCTCACCCAACCCTAACCCAAACCCTAATACTAACCCTAAACCTAACTCTAACCTTTCTAAAACACTAATCCTAACCCTAACACTAACCCTAACACTAACCTAACCCTAAACCTAAACCTAAACTATCACTAATCCTAAACCAAACCCTAACATGAACCCTAATCCTAAAGCTAACCATAACCCTATCACGAACCTAAACCTAACCCAACCCTAACACTAACACTAACCTAAACCTAATCTTAAGCCTAACACTAACCCTAACCCTACCCCTAAACTAACACTAACTTTAACACTAAGCCTAGCCCTAACCCTAATCTTAAACCTACCCTAACACTAACCCAACCCAAACACAACCCTAACCCAAACCCTAACCCTAACCTAACCTAACCATAATGCTAATACTTACCTAAACCTTACCATAATCCTAACCCTAACAATTGCCCTAACACTAACCCTAATCCTAACACTAACACGAACCCTACCCTAAACATTCCACTAAGACCAACCCTCATCCAATCTGTAACCCTAACCCTAACCTTAACACTAACACTAACCCTAAACCTAACTGTAACAGTAACACTAAACACTATCTCTAACTCTAAACTAACACAAATCCTAACCCTAACCATAACCGTGACCCTAATCTAAAACTGACACTCACCCATACCTAACTCTATCCACTAACCCTAACCCAAACACCAACCTTAACCCAAACCGAACCCTAACACTAACACTAACCTAACCTTAAAACTAAACCTAACTCAAACTCTAGCACTAACTCTAATCGTAACCCTAACCCTAACCATAACACTTACCCTATCCCTACCCCCTAACCCTAACAAGAATCTTAACCCTAACCCTAAACTAAACCTAAACCTAACACTAATGCTAACACCATCCCTAATCCTAATCTTATCCCTAAACCTAAGACTAACCATAACGCTAACCCTAAACCTATACCCTAAACCTAACAATAACCGTTAAATCTAACCCTAATCCTAACACTAACCCTAACTCTAAACCTAACCTTAATGATAACCCTTACCTAACACTAACCCTAATTCAAACTCCAGAACACTAACCCTAACATTAACCCTAACCCTAATCCTAACACGAACCCTAACCCTAACTATAACACTAAGCCTAAGCCTCAACCACACCCTAAGCCTAACCCTAATACTAACCCTAAACCTAACCCTAACCTTAACACTAACACTAACCCTAACTGAAACTAACCATAACCCTAACCCAAACGCTAATACTAACCCTAAACCTCATCATAACTAATACTAACCCTAAACCTAACACTAACACTAACACTAACCCTACTTAACCCTAACACGAACCCTAACCCTAACACTAGCCCTAACCCTAACCCTAACACAAACCCTAACCCTAAACATAACCCTAACCCTAACCCTAACCGTTATCCTAACCCTAACCCTAAGAAAAACCCTAACCCAAACCATAACCCTGACCCTTATCTAAACCTAACCTTCACCCTTACCTAACTTATACTCTAACCCTAACCCAAACACTAACTCTAAACCCTAAACCTAAAACTAACCCTAACACTAACCCCAAACCTAACCCTAAACTTAAACCTAACACTAAAACTAAACCTAACTCTAAAACTAAACCCAACCTAAACCTAACCCAAATGCTAACCTGAACCCTAAAACTAACCTTAATCATAAACCCTAACCCTATCCGTAAAACCTAACACAAAACCTAATACTAACACTAACACTAATTTTAACCCTAACCCTAACACTAAAGCTAACTGTCACACTAATCCTAACCTAAACCTAGACAAACCCTAACCTAACCCTAACCCTAACACAAACCTTAACCCTAAACCTAACAGTACGCTAACCCTAACCCTAACCAGAAACCTAACACTTAACCTAACTCTTAATAACACTAAATGTAATCCTACACTTAACCCTAACTCTAAACCTAAATCTAATCCTAACCCTAACTGGAACACTAACCCTAAACCTAACCCTAACTCCAACACTAACCCTAATCCAAAACCTCTCACTAAACTTAACATTTAACCCTAATTCTACCCTTAACCCTAACCCTAACCCTAACCCTATCACTAACACTCACACTAACCCTAAACCTAAAATAACCCTACATGAACCCTAACTCTAATTCTACCATTAACCCTAAACACTAACCCAAACCCTAACCTTAACCCTAATGCTAAACCTAATGCTAACCCTTACCCTAAAACTAACCCATCCACTAAAACTAATTCTAACAGTAACCCTAATCCTAAACCTAACAGTAACACAAACAATAATCCTAACACTAACCCTGACACTTACCCTAACAGTAACCCTAACGTTAACCCTAACACTAACATAAACCTAATATTAACCCTAAACCTAACCCTAAACTTAACTCTAACCTTAATCCTAACCATAACTCTAAACCTAACCCTAACACTAAAACTAACCCTAACCCTAAACTGAACAAAAACGCTAACCCTAACCCTAAACCTAACCCTAACCCCAACCATAACCCTAAACCTAACACTAACCCAAACCCTATACCTAACCCTAACCCTTACCCAAACACTAACCCTAACCCTAACCCTAGGCCTAACACTAACCTAACCCTAACCATAAACAGAACCCTAACACTAAAACTAACACTAACCCTAACCCTAACTGTAACCCTATTCCTAACCCTAACCCTAACTGTAGCCCTTAAGCTAAGCATAACTCTAACCCTAATATAAACCGTAACCCACACCATAACCCTTACCTAAATCCTAACTGTGGCCCTAACCCTAACTAGGACCTGATCCTAACTGTGGCCCTAACCCTAAACCTAATCCTAAACCATGGCCCTAATCCTAAACCTAATCCTATCCCTAACAGGAACAGTGACACTAACCCAACACTAACACTAAACGTAACCCCAACCCTAACCCTATCACAAAGCCGAACCCTAACCCTTAACCCTAACCTAAACACTAACCCTAACTCTACTCCTAACCCTAATTAAACCCTAATCTTAACCTTAACCCTAACCATAACACTAACTCTAACCCTAACCCTAACATAATCCCTAAACCTGACCATAACCCTAACACAAACCATAACCAGAACCCTAACACTAAGCATAAACTGACACCTAATTCTAAAACTAACCTAACTCTAACCCTAACCTTAACACTAAAACCTAAACCTAAAACAAAACCTAACACCCTAACACTAAAACTAACCCTAATCCTAAGCCTAACCCTAACACTAACCCTAACCCAATCTTATCCCTAATCCTAACTCTAACCCTAATGTAACCTAAGCTATCCCTAACACTAACCCTAACTGTAACCCTAACCCTAACACTAACCATACATAAACCCTAACCCTAACCCTAACACTAACACTAACCCTAAATTGCCCTAACCTAACACTATTCCCTAACCCTACCCCTAACACTATTTCTAACCCTAACACTATTTCTAACCCTAACCCTAACCTAACCCTAATTCTAACACTAATCTTAACCCTAACCTTAACACTAACACTAACACGAACCATAACATGAATCCTAACCCTAAACCAACACTAACCCTAACTCTAAACCCTAACCTGAACAATAACAGTAAACCTAAACCTAACCTCAATACTACCACTAACCCTAACACTAACCCTAACATAACTATAACCCCAAACCTAACCCTAACCCTAACCTAATCCTAACAATAATGCTAACCCTAGTCCTAACCCTAATACTTATTCTACCACTAACCCTAAACCTAATTCTACCCCTTACCCTAAATCTAACAATAACCTTAAACCTAACCCTAATCCTAATACTAAAACTAACCCTAACACTAACCCTAACCTTAACACTAAACCTAAACCTAAAACAAAACTTAACATTTACCCTAACACTAAACCTAAGCCTAATTCTAAGCCTAACCCTAACACTAACCTTAACCTTAATCTTAACCCTAATCCTAAACCTAACCCTAAATGTAACCCTAAGCCTATCACTAACACTAACCCTAACTCTAACCCTAACCCTAACACTAATCATAACATAAACCCTAAACCTAACACTAACACAAACCCTAACCCTAACACTAACCCTAAACCTGCCCCTAACCCCAACACTATTCCTAACCCTAACCCTAATACTATTTCTAAACCTAACCTTAACCCTAATTCTAACACTAATCATAAACCTAACCTTAACACTAACACTAGCCATAACATGAATCCTAACCCTAACCCTATAACTAACCCTAACTCTAACCCTAACCTGAACAATAACATTAAACGTAAACCTAACCTTAATACTAACACTAACCCTAAACATAACACTAATCCCAAACCTAACCCTAACCCTAACCTAATCCTAACAATAACACTAACCCTAGTCCTAACACTAATACTTACCCTAACACTAACCCTAACCCTAAAACTAATCATGAACCTAACCCTAACCCTTACCCTAAACCTAAAAATAACCTTAAACCTAACCCTAATCCTAATACTAAAACTAACTAACCCTAACACAAACCCTAATTCTAACAAAAACCATAACCTAAACCTTAACACTAACCCTACACTAACCTTAAACCTACACCTAATTTAAAACTAGCAATAAACATAACCCAAACCCTAACACTAACAGTATCCCTAACCCTAACAATAACCCTAATTTTAACACCAACCCTAATACTAACAGTAACCCTAACCCTAACATTAAATATATACCTAAACCTAACACTAAACCTAACACTAACCCTATCACTAACCCAAACACAAAACCTAAACCTAACACTAACCCTAACACTAATCCTAACCCCAACCCCAAACCTAACCCTAAAACTAACCCTAAACCTAACCCTACACCTAACACTAACCCTAACCCTAACCTGAAACCTAACCCTAACACTTAATATAACCCTAACCATGAATCTTATCCTAATACTAAGCCTAAGCCTAACCCTAATCCTAAACCTAAATCTAACACAAACCCTAACCTTAATCCTAACACAAACCATAAATATAACCCTAACCCTAATTTAACCCAAACCCTAACCCTAACCCTAACCTAACCCTAACCCTAACTCTAAACCTAACCCTAACCCTAGCACTAACACTAACCCTAACCCTAACACAAAACCTAACCCTAATCCTAACCCAAATATTAACTCTAACCCTTACTTTAACCCTAACACTAACCCTAACCCTAATTCTAAACCTACACTAACACTAACCCTCATTCTAATCCTAACTGTAACCCTAACCATAACTCTAACACTAATGCTAACCCTAAAGACCTTACCCTAAACGTAACCCTAAGTTAACACTAACCCAAAAACTAACCATAAACCTAACTCTAACCCTAACCCAAACACTTATTTTAAACCTAAGCCTAAACCTATCCCTAACAGTATTCCTAACCCTAGCCCGAATCCTAAACCTAAGACTAACCAAACACTAACCCTAACCCTAACCCTAAAAATAACACTAAATCTAACCCTAAAACTAACCCTAAACCTTACCAAAAAACTAACACTAAACCTAACCCTAAACCTAACCATAACCCTAACACTAAACCTAACACTAACCCTAACACTAACCCTAACGTAACCCTAACGTAACCCTAACCCTAATACAAATCCTAACCCAAAACATAACTCTAACCTAACCTAAACCTAACCCTAACCCTAACCCTTACCTAACCCTAACCCTAACCCTAACACTAACTCTAACCCAAATCTTAAACGAACCCTTACCCCTACCCTAACCCTATCACAAACCTTAACCCTAAACCTAACCTTAAACCTAACACTAAAATTAATGCTAAACCTAACACTAACTCTAATTATAATCATAACCCTAAACCAACCCTAACCCCAAGCCTAACCCTCACTCTAACCCTAACCCTAACCCTAAACTTAAGGCTAAACCTAAACCTAAGACTAACCTTAACCCTAACCCTAACCATAAACCTAATCCTAACTGTAACTCTAACCCTAAACCTAACCCTTACCTAAACATAACAATAACCCTACCCCTAACCCTAACAATAACCCTAAACCTTATCCTAACCCAAACCCTAACTTTAACCCTCACCCTAAGCCTAACACGAATCCTAACACTAACCCTAATCCAACCCTAACTCTATTCCTAAACCTAACTATAACCCTAACCCTTACTGTAACCCTAACCCTAACACTAACTTTTACCATAAACTTAAACCTAAATCTAACCTTCACCCTAACCCTTACCCTAACACAAACCCTAACCCTAACCCTAAACCTAACCTAATCCTAACCATAACACTAACCCTAACCCTAAACCTAACCTAATCGCAACCATAACACTAACCCTAACACTAAACCAAATTCTAACCCTAACCCTTACCCTAACCCTATCCTTAACCCTAACCATAACACTAACCTAACGCTAACACTAACCCTAACTCTAACTCTAAATCTCACACTAAACCTAAAGCTAACACTAACTCTAATCCTAAATTTAACACGAACCCTAAACCTAACCCTAACATGAACCTAACCCTAACACTAACCTTCATCATAACACAAACCCTAACACTAACACAAAACCTAAACCAAATCCTAACTTTAACCTAACCCTTACTGTAACCCTAACTCCAACTCTAACACTAAACCTAAAACTAACCCTAACCCTAACACTAACCCTAAACCTCACCCTAACCCTAACGCTAAACCTAAACTAACACTAACGGTAATCCTAACACTAACCCTAAACCTAACTCTAACCCTTACCCAAACACTAGTCCTAATGCTAACCCTAACCCTAAAACAACACTAACCCTAACCCTAATCCTAACCGTAACACAACACTAACCCTAATCCTAATCCTAACCCTAACCCTAACACTAACCATAACCCTAACCCCAACTCTAATACTAACTCTAACCATAACCCTAACCCTATCCATAAAACTTACCCTAAATCTCACCATAACCCAAACCCTATTCCTAACACAAATCTAAACCTACCACTAATCCTAAAACTAATCCTAACACTAACCCTAACCCTAATTCTTACACAAACCCTAAAGCTAACTCTAACCCTAACCTAAACCCTAACCCTAAACCTAACCCTAAACCTAACCCTAACTGTAACCCTATCCCCAAACCTAACCCTTACCCTAACCCTTACCATAACCCTACCACTAACCTGAACCTAACTCTAACACTAAACCTCACCGAAACACTAACCCTAATCCTAACACTAACACAAACTCTAAACCAAACACTAACCTTAACCTAACCTTAACCCTAACCCTAACCCCAACTCTAACACTAAACCTAAAACTAACCCTAACCCTAACCCTAACCCTAAACCTCACCCTAACCCTAACACTAAACCTAAATTAACACTAACGGTAATCCTAACACTAACCCTAAATCTAACTCTAACCCTTACCCAAACACTAGTCCTAACCCTAACCCTAACCCTAACACAACACTAACCCTAACACTAATCCTAATCCTAACCCTAACCCTAACACTAAACATTACCCTAACCCTAACCCAATACTAACTCTAACCCTAACCCTAACCCTAATCATAAGCCCCTAAATCTCACCATAACCCAAACCCTAACCCTAACACAAATCTAAACCTAACCCTAATCCTAACACTAATCCTAACACTAACCCTAACCCTAACCCTTACACAAACCCTAAAGCTAACTCTAACCCTAACTTAAACCCTAACCCTAAACCTAACCCTAACCCTAACTGTAACACTATCCCCAACCCTAAACCTAACCCTAACCCTTACCATAACCCTAACTCTAACCAAAACCTAACCCTAACCCTAATGTAACACTAACACTAACTTAAACTTTATTCCTAACACTAACACAAACTCTAACTGCAAACCTAACACTAATCACACCCTAACCCTCACCATAATTTTCACACTAACCCTAACCATAAAACTAACCATGATACTAACCCTAAAACTATCACTAACCCTAACACTAACCCTAAACCTAAATTTAACCCAAAGGCTAATACTAACCCTAACCCTAATCCTAACAGTAACCTTAACCCTAAAACTTACTCTAACACTAACCCTAAGCCTAAACCTAAACCTAAAACTAACACAAACCATAATCCTTACCCTAACACAAACTGTAAGCCTAATTCTAACCCTAATTTACCCCGAACCCTAACCATAATCCTAACACTAATCCTAACCCTAACCCTAACCTTAACCTTAACACTATCTCTAACATTAACCCTAACCCTAACCTAACCCTAAACCTCAACCCAACTCTAACCCTAATTCTAACTTTCATCATAATCCTAACTATAATCCTAACTGTAACCCCTACACAAACCCTAATGCTAAACTTTACACTAACCTAAACCCTAATCCTAACGCTAACCCTAACCCTAAAACTAACACTAACACTAACTCTAACCATAACCCTAAACCTAACCCTAAATTTTATCATAACCATAACCCTAACCCTAACACTAACACTAACTCTAAACCTAATCCTAGCACAAACCCTACCGTAACCCTAACCCTAACCCTAAAAGAAACCCTCACCCTAACCCTATACTAACCCTAACACTAACATTAATCCTAACTTTAACCCTAACCCTAACCCTAAACCTAAACCTAACTGTAACAATATCTCTAAACCTAACCCTAAAGCTAAAGCTATCCCTAAACCTAAGCCTAATCCTAACACTAACTCTAAACCTAAGTATAACCCTAACCCTAACCCTAACCCTAACATTAACCCTAACTGTAACCCTAACCATAAACCTAAAGCTAACATTTACCCTAACCTTATCCCTAACACGAACCCTAAACTAACCCTAACCCTAACCTAACCCTAAACCTAAACCTAACCCTAACATTAACCCTAATTGTAAACCTTACCTGAACCCTAGCACTAACCTTAACACTGCCCTAACACTAACCCTATCACTAACACTAACACGAACCCTAACTCTAACCCTAACACTAATTCTAACCCTTACACTAACCCTAAACCTAACCATAAACTTAACCCTAAACCTAAAACTAACCCTAACCATAACCCTAAACATAACCCTAACATGAACCTTAACCCTAACCCTAAAACTAACCCTAAACCTATCCCTAACCCTAACACTATCCCTAACCCTAAACTAACCCTAACCCTTACAATAGCCCTAAACCTAACCCTAACCCTAACACTACCCCTAATCCTAGCCCTAACACTCTCACGAACCCTAACACTAACACTAACCCTAAATCTCATCATAAACGTAACCCTAACCCTAACACTTACTCTAACCCTAACGCTAACACTAAGCCTCAACCTAAGTCTAACACTAACCCAAACACTAATCCTATACCTAACCCTAATTCTAACTGTAACACTAACCCTAATCCTAACCATAAACCTACAACTAACCCTGAAAATTAACCCTAACCGTAACTCTAACACGAATCCTAAACCTAACCCTAAATGTAACCCTAACACTAAACCACACCCTAACTTTAACCCTAACACTAGCCCTAACACAAACCCTAACCAAACCCTAACCCTAACCCTATCCCTAACACTAACCCAGGTTTGTGTTCAAACCCTGAAACTAACCCTAACCCAAACCCTAACCCTATAACTAACCATAACCCTAAACCTAACCCTAAACCTAATTCTAACCCTAACCCTAATCATAACCCTAAGCATAACCCTAAATCTAACTCTAACCTTAACCATAACCCTATTGATAACCTTAATCCTAACCCTATCACAAACACTAACCTAACCCTAACAGTAACCCTAACAGTAACCCTAAACCCAACCCAACCCTAACCCTAACTCTAAAACTAACCCTAACCCTAACCTGAACTCTAACCCTAAATGTAACCCTATCACAAACACTAACCCTAACCGTACACTAACTCTAACCTTAACCCTAACCTTAATACTAACCCTAAGCCTAACTGTAACCCTAATCTTAACTGTAAACCTAATCCTAACCCAAAACCTAACCATAACACAAACCCTAACACTAAACCTAACCCTAACCCTAAACCTAAGCATCACCCTAACCCTAACACTAAACCTAACCCTAACCCTAAGACTAAAACTAACACTAGCACTAAATGTAACCCTAATTCTAACCCTAACACTAACATCAAACCTAAAGCTTACCATAACCCTAACTTTTATATTGAACACCAACCCTAACCCTAACCGTAACCATAAACCTAACACTAACCATAACATTAAACCTAACCATAACCCAAAGACTAAAACTAACCCTAACCCTAACCCTAATGCTAACACTAACCCTAACCTTAACTCTATTCCTAATGCTATCCATAACACTAACCCTAAACCTAACCCTAATGCTAACCTTAACACTAAACCTAATCCTAACCCTAAAAATAACCCTAACCCTAACACCAATCCTAACCCTAACACCAATCCTTACCATAAACCTAACCCTAACTTTTACATTACTCTTAACCCTAACCTTAACCCTAACACTAACCCTAACCCTATTTTAATCCTAATTGTAATATTAATGGTAACCCTAACCCTAACCCTAATACAAACTCTAACCCTTTCCATAACAGTAACCCTAACCCTAACCCTAATACTAACCATTAGTCTATCCTTAAACCTAACCCTAATCATAACTGTAACCCTAACCCTAACACTAACCCTAACACAAACCCTAACATAACCCTAAAACTAACCTTGTCCCTAAACCTAACCCCAACCTAACCCTAACCCTAACACTAACCCTAACCTTAACCGTTACCCTAACACTCACACTCACCTAATTGTATTACTAAACCCAACACTAACTCTAACCCTAAACCTAACACTAACCCTAAACCTAAGTATAACCCTAACCCAAACACACTAAACCTAACCTTAACCCTAATCCTAATACTAACCCAAACTGCAACCCTAACCCTAAACCTAATCCTAATAGTAACCCTAACCCTAACCCTAAAGCTAACCCTAACACAAACACTAACCTGAACACTAACCCTAACCCTAACCCTAACCCTAACCCTAACCCTTACCCTAACACTAAACCTAAACCTAACCCTAACACTAACACTAAACCTCACCATAAACTGAACCCTAACCTTAACAGTAAATCTAACCCTAACCCTAACACTAACCATAAACCTAACTGTAACCCTAACCCAAACACTAATCCTAATCCAAGCACTGACCCTAACCTTAACCGTAAAACTACACCTTACCCTAACTCTAAATCAAAACTAACCTTAACACGAACCCTAACCCTAACGCTAACCATAACCCTAACACTAACCCACATCCTAACAATAACCCTAATACAAACCCTAACTTTAACCCTCACCCTAACACAAACCCTAATCCTAAGCCTAACCCTAACTTACCCCTAACTCTTACCCTTGCTTAACCCTAATTCTAACACTAACCCTAACACTAACGTTAACCCTAAACCTAACACAAATCCTAACCCCACCCATAACTCTATAACTAACACTAACCCTAACCCTAAGTTTAAACCTAACACTAACCCTAAACCTAACCCTAACTCTAACCATATCACTAACATTACCCCTAACCATAACCCTAACCATAACACTAACCCTAACCCTAATCGTAACGCTAAATCTAACCCTAACGCTAACTCAAACCCTAACCCTAACCTAACACTGACCCTAACACCAAACCTAAACCTAACCCTAACCCCAACTATAAAACTAACCCTAACCCTAATGGGAACCCTAACCCTAACCATAACCCTATCACAAACACTAAAACTATACCTAACACTAACCCTAACACTAAGCCTAACCATAACCCTAAACCTAACCCTAAATGTAACACTAATCTTAACTGTAACCCTAACCGTAACCCAAACCCTAACCCTAACACAAACCATAACACTAACCCTAACCATAACTGTAACAATAAACCTAACTCTAACCCTAACACTAACACTAATGCTAACCCTAACCTTAACCTTAACAACAGACCTAACCCTAACCCTAACCCTAACCCTAACAGTAACCCTAACCCTAACACAAACCCTAACACTAACCATAACCCTAAACCTAAAACTTACCCTAACACTAATCCTAACCCTTTCCTTAACCCTTACAATAAACCTAACCCTAACTTTAACCCTAATGCTAACACAAACCCTAACTTAACCCTAAACCTAAACCTGTCCTAAACCTTACCCTAACCCTAAGACTAACCATAACCCTGAGCCTAACCCTAACCCTAACACTCACCTAAACCTAACCCTAAACCTAACACTAACCCTATCCCTAACCCTTACACTAACCCTTAACCTAACTATAACCCAAACCCAAACACTAACGCTAACCTTAACCCTAACTCTAACACTAACCCTATCCCTTACTTTAACCCTCGAACTACCTCTAAATCTATCCCTTACCCTAAGCCAAATACTCACTCTAATGCTAACCTAGTCCTATCCATAATTCTTAGCTTTCCCTAAACCCTAACTCTATTACTAGTTCTAAACATAGCCCTTAATCTAGCTCTACCCCTAACCCTAAACCTGACCCTTATTCTGACCCTAACACTAACCCTAATTGTAAACCTGACCTTAACCCTAAACCAAACCCTAACACTACCTCTACTGGTAAACCTATACCTAATCCTAACAGTAACACTAGCACTAGACAAACCTAATTTTAAATAGAGTCATAAATCTAGCCCTAGCCCTAAACAAAACCTAGCACTAGCCCTAACAATAATCCTTAACCTAATGTAAAGACTAAAACTCTCACTATACCAAACTCTAGTCCTAATTGTGGCTCTAAACCTAAAACTAACACTAACCCCACAATGACCCTTAATCTAATAGAAACCCTAGCTCAAAACCTTATCCTAAACCAAAACCTAACCCTAACACTAGACTTATCCATAACCCTTATCCTAAAACTAGCCATAACCATATACCTCACTCTTACATTACCCAAGCCCTAATGTTAGCCCTAAACATCATAGAAAACCTAGCCCTTATCCTAGCCCTAAACCTAGTCCTAATATAACCCTAACCCTAATGCTAACCCTTGCCCTAGCCCTAAGCCTAGCTCAAACTCTAATCCTTAGCCTAAAGATAACCCTAACCCTAAACCTAACACTAGCCTTGACTCAAAACCTAACCCTCGCCCTAGCCCTATCCCTAGCTCAAATGCCTACACTTACCCTAACCCTAATCCTAACATTAACCCTAGGTCTAACCCTAACCCTAACCCTAATTTTAACCTTAACCCTAGCCCTAACCTTAGCTCTAACCCTATCCATTACTCTAAAGAAATGCCTAACACAAATGCTAACCCTAGGCCTAACGATAACCCTATCATTAACACTAACCCCATCCATTACTCTAAACATAACCGGAATCATAAACCTAATTCTATCCATTACCCTAACCCTAAACCGAATCCACCGCTAATGCAAGCATTATCCCTAAATCTTAACCTAAACCAAACCCTACCCTGACCCTGACCCTAATAATACACCTAGCTCTAAACTTGACCCTTACCCTACACCTAAACCTTACAATAGACATAGCCATAACCTAACACTAAATCTAATACTAACCATGAACCTAGACTTGACATTAGCTCTAGCCCCAATCCTAGCCATAGCCCTAACACAAACCCTCAGCCTAGCCCTAAACCTAGTCTTAATCCTAACCCAAACCGTAACCTTATTCCTAACCCTAATTCTAACCCTTGCCCTAGCCCTAAAGCTAGCTAAAACCCTATCCCTTTCCCTAATCCTAATCCTAACCCTAACACTAACACTAACCCTAACCCTAGGCCTAACCCTAACACTAACCCTAGCGCTAATCCTAGCCCTAATTTAGCCCTAACCCTAAACGTACAGTTAACCTTAGCCAAAAGACTAACTAGAACTCTGAACCTAGCCCTATTTCTAGTTCTAACCCTATCTGTTACCATAACCCTAACATTAGCCCTAAACTTACCCCTAACCCTAGCCATAGCCCTAAACCTAGATCTAACCATAACAAATCTAAGCCTAAACTTCACCCTATCATTAGCCCTAACATTGCTAATCATAAAACTAGCCCTAACCCTAGGCCTAGATCTAAAACAAAACTGTTCCATAGCCCTATCCCTAACCCTACCTAACCTTAACCCTAGAACTGACATTAGCCCTATCCATAGCCCTAATTCTAAGCCCAGCCTTAATCCTTACCCTGATCTTAACCCCAGCCCTATCCCTAATTTTATCCCTTGTCCTAGCACTAATCATAGCTCTAACATCATACCTTACCATAACCCAAACGCTAAACTTAAGCCTAGCCCTAAACCTAGGCCTAAATCTAACATTAAACCTAGCACTAATCCTAGCCCTAATTTAGGCTTAACACTAAACCTAACCCTATCCCCATCCCTAAGACTAACTCTAACTCTCGCCCTTGCCCTATCCCTAGTTCTAAACCGATCCCTTACAATAACCCAATATCTAGCCATATCCCTAACCCCAAACTTAGCCCTAAGCTTTGCCCTACTCCTAAATCAGGATCAAACCCTAACCTTAAGCCTAAATCTCACATTAACACTAGCCCTTACAGCAATGTTAATTGGAAAACCAGCCCTAACCCTAACCTAGTCCTAAAGCAAAACTGAACCATAAACCTAACCCTAACCCTTAACCTAAACCAAACACTAACCCTAAACCTAGCCCTAAACCTTGCCATAATTTGAGTGCTAAACCTAACTCTAGAAGTAAACCTGAACCTGACTCAGATCCTAACACTAACCCTAGCTCTAATCATTGCCTTAATGCTAAACCAAGTAGTAGCACTAATCAGAAACCAAGTTATTTCATTAGCCATAGCCCTAATGCTAACACATATCCTAGCACTAATCCAAGCCCTAACCCTAGGTTTAACTCTAAGACTAACCCTAACCCTAACCCTATCCCTAACCCTATCCCTAACCCTATCCCTAATCCTAAATCTACCTCTAATCCTATTCCTTACCCTAAGCCAAACCCTCACCCTAATGCTACCCTAGTCCTAACACTAATCCTTAGCCTATCCCAAACCCTAACTCTATTACTAGTCCTAACCCTAGGCCTCATTCTAGCTCTAGCTCTAACCCAAACACTGACTCTTATTCTGACCCTAACACTAACCCTAGATCTAAACCTGACACTAACCCTAAACTGGACCCTAACTCTACTCCTACCGGTAAAAATATACTTAAACCTAACCATAACACTAGCACTAGACCAAACCTAATCCCAAATAGATTCATAAATCTAGCCCTAGCCCTAAACAAAAACCTTGAACTAGCCCTAACAATAACCCTTAACCTAACACAAAGACTAACCCTACCCCTAGACCCAATGCTATTTCTAATTCTGGCCCTAACCCTAACCCAAACACTGACACTTACCCTAAAACAAACCCTTGCTCTAAACTATATCCTAAAACAAAACCTAACCCTAACACTACACTTATCCGTAACCCTAACCCTAAAACTAGCCCTAACCATATCCCGAGCTCTTACATTACCCATAGCCCTAATGCTAGCCATAAACATCACACAAACCTAGCCCTTCTCTAGCCCTAAATCTATCCCTAATTGTAACCCTAACCCTAACCCTCGCCCGAGTCCTAAACCTTGCCGCAACCTGGCTGGGCACAGAAACACAAGCCACTCAAGCAGGAACAAAGCTTTATTTAAAAAAGCCGCCAGCGTCCCGTATGCGCCCTGCTAGTAAGCCAGTCCACACACGTGTGTGTCTCTAGCCGAACCGGGGGCCCGGACCTCCCCAGAAATTCCCTCCTCCTATCCTTCCCCAACCAATGGGAACTCTCCGGGAGTCCCGTAACATGAGTCCCGTAACAGGCCGAGGTGAACAGTAGGAGTCCAATTTCCATATGAATGTAAATCTTAACATAATCATATCATTTCAATCGCTAGCTGGCAGTCACCTAAACCAAAGGTGCCATGTATCATAATACTTTTGCTGTGGCTCCTAGCACCTAACCCTAACCCTAACCAAAAAACTAAACCTAGACCTAACCTTAAACCTAACACTCACTATAACCCTAACCTTAGCTCAAAACCTAACCCTTACCATAAACCTAAACATAACCATAGCCTTAACCTTAACGCTAAACTTAAATCTAACCCTAACCCTAAACATAAACCTAAATCTAACCGTATCCATTACACTAAACCTAACCCTAACCCTAATGATAATCCTAGCCCTAACCCTAACTCTAACCCTAAAATTACCGTAATTCTATCCCTAGACATAACCTTTAACCTAACCCTTGCTCTAGCCCTACCCATAGCTCATAACCTAACCCTTATGCTAAACATAATCCTAAACATAACCCTAGTTCTAACCCTCACCCGAACCCAAATTCAAGACCTAATCTTAACCATAACCCTAGCCCTAAACTAAACTCTAACTGTATTCATTACCCTAAACATAAACTTACCCTATTGCTAACCCTAGGCTTATTACTAACCCTGTCACTAACCCCAACCCTATCAATTATCCTAAACCTAACCTGAAACCTAAACCTAACTCTATTATTACAATAACCCTAACACTAATGCCAATTTGAGCACTAACCCTAAACTCAAACCTAAACCAAACCCTAACTCTGAACATGACCCTAATAATTCCCCTAGCTCTAAACCTGACCCTTACCCTAAAGCTAACCCTTACACTAGACCTAGCCAAAAACCTAAGCTTGAAAATATCCCTAACGGTAACCTTAGACCTGACATTAGCCCTAGCCATAATCCTATCCCTAACCCTAAAACATACCCTAGCCCTTATCTTAGCCCTAAACATAGCCTTAATCATAACACTAACCCTAAACCTCGGCCTAACTCTAATACTAGCCCTAGCCCTAATCTTAGCCCTAATTTAGCCATATCCCTAACCCTAATCCTAGCCTAGCCCTAAGACTAAGTCTAACTCTCACACTTGCCCTAAAACTCGTTCTAACCCTGTCCCTTACTGGAACCCTAATCCTAGCTCTAACCCAAGGCCTAACCCTATACCATTTCTTAGCCCTAGCCCTAACCCTAGATCTAACCTTAAATCTAAATCTAATTCTAACCATAAGCCTAAACCTAACACTAGCCCTAACCCTAACCCCAATACTAATCCTAAAACCAGTCCTAACTCTAGCCCTAGCCCTAATACAAAATCAAGCCATAGCCCTAACCCTGACCCTTAACCTAAACCAGACCTTAACCCTACATCTAGCCCTAACCTTATCCCTAATTTGAGTTTTAAGCTGAAAACTAAAACTAACACTGAACCTGACCTAACCCTAAACCTAGCTCTAAACATCACTCTAATCCTAACCACAAATCTAACTCTAGACTTAGCCCTAACCCTAATCATAAAACTAGCCTTAATTGCAACCCTAGTACTTATATTAGACGTAACCTTAACCCTAGCCTTAACTTAACCCAAAACCTAGCCCGAATCTCTGCCCTAACCGTAGCTTTAACCCTAACCCTAACCTTAACCCTAACACTAGCACTAATTGTAACCATAATCCTAGCCATAACCTTAGCTCTAACCCTATCCATTACCCTAACCATACCCCTAGCCCTAATGCTAACCCTAGGCTTAAACCTAACCCTATCCCTACTCATTACCCTATACATTACCCTAAACCTAACCTGAAACCTAAACCTAACCCTATCATTACCCTAATTTTAACCCTAATGATAATTCGAGCCCTAACTTAAAACCTTAGCCTATCCCAAACACTAATAATGAACCTGACCCTAATAATACCCTTAGCTATAAACCTGACCCTAACCTTAAACCTACCATTACACTAGATGTAGCCATAAAGTTAACCCTAAAACTATCTTTAACCATAATGCTGGACTTGAAATTAGCCCTAGCCCTAACCCAAACCATAACCCAAGATTTAACCCTAATTCTAAACCTTGCCGTAGCCCTAAACCTAGCTGTACCCCATCCCTTACCCTAAACCTAACCACAACCCTACACCTAACCCTATCCCATCACCTTAACCCTAGGCCTAACAATATCACTAAGCCTAGCACTAATCCTAGCCCTAATTTAGTCCTATCCAAACCCTAACCTTAGCCCTAAGACTAACTCTTGCCCTAGCCGTATCACTAGTTCTATCCTTAGTCTTAGCCCTAATCCTAACTCTAAATATAAACCTAACTCTAAATTTAACTGTAACCATAAGCCTAAACCATATCCTAACATAGTCCTAACAATAATGCTAATCCTAAAATTTGAACTATCCCTAGCCCTAGTCATAAAACAAAACCAAGCCATAGCCCTAACACTAACCCTTATTCTAAACCAAACTCTAACCCTACAATTAACCCTAACCTTAACTCTAAAACTAACCCTGAACCTGAAACTGACCCTAACACTAATCTTAGCTCTAAACATTACCCTAACCTTAAATTAAGCCTAGCACTAGACCTAGCTTTAACCCTAACCATAAAACTAGACCTAATTATAACCCTAGTTCATACATTAGTCAATGTCCTAACCCTACCCCTACCCCTAACCAAATCCTACCCATAATCTAAGCCCTAACCCTAGATTTAATCCAAATCAACCCTCACACTAGCTCTAACCCTAACCCTAGCCCTAACCCTTTCCCTTACCCAAAGCCAAACCCTAACCCAAATGCTAACCCTAGTACTAACCCTAATCCTTAGCCCAACTTATACTCTAACTATATTACTAGTCCTAACCCTAGCCCTCATTCTAGCTCTAACCCTAACCCTGACCCTTATTCTGACCCTAACACTAACCCTGGGTCTAAACCTGAGCCTATCCCTAAACCAAACCCTAACACTAGCCCTACCGGTAACCCTATATGTATATTTAAACCTAACACTAGCCCTAGACCTAAAGCTAATCCTAAAAATAGCTATAATTCTAACCCTAGACCTAAACAGAAACCTAGCCATAGCCCTCACAATAACCCTTAACCTAACCAAACACTAACCCTATGCCTAGACCTAAAACTAGTCCTATTTCAGGCTATAACCCTAACCCTAACCCTATCCCGAACACTGAACCTTATCCTAACACTAGACCTAGCTCGAAACCTGACCCTAACCGCAAATCTAGACCTAACACTAGACCTAGCATAACCCTAACCCTAAAACTAGCCCTAAACATAACCCTAGCTCTTACATTATCCATAGTTCTAAACCTAGCCCTAAACCTAACATAAAACCTAGCCCTAATCCTAGGTCTAAACTTAGTCCTAAGCATAGCCCTAACCCTAATCATAGCCCTAACACTAACCCTAACCCTAACCCTAACCCATGCCTTAGACCTAACCCTAGCTCAAGGAAAACCCATTCACTAAACATAACACTAGCCCCAGCCTAAACCTTAACCCTAATCCTAGCTCTAATCCTAACTTTAATCCTAGCCCAAAGTTTAGCTCTAACTTTATCCATTACCATTACCCTAATCCTAATTATAACCCTATCCCTAACACTAAACCTAACCTTAAACATAAATGTAATCCTAGACCTAACCCAAAACCTAACCCTTGCAATAGCTCTAACCTTAGCTGAAACATTAAGCCTTGCACTAAACCTGATCCTAACACTAGCCCTAACCCAAACCCTAACCCTATCCCTACCTCTAATATTATCCATTACCCTAAACTTTACCCTAACCCTAATTTAAACCCTAGCCATAACCCTAACTCTAAAACTAGCCCTAAACATAACCCTAGCTCTTACATTATCCATAGTTCTAACCCTAGTCCTAAACCTAACATAAAACCTAGCCCTAATCCTAGGCCTAAACTTAGTCCTAAGCATAACCCTAACCTTAATCATAGCCCTAACACTAACCCTAACCCATGTCTTAGACCTAACCCTAGCTCAAGGAAAACCCTTTCACTAAACATAGCTTTAGCCCCATCCTAAACCCCAACCATAATCCTAGCTCTAGTCCTAACTTTAATCCTAGCCCAAACTTTAGCTCTAACCCCCTATCCATTACCCTTACACTAACCCTAATTATAACACTATCCCTAACACTAAACCTAACCTTAAACATAAATGTAACCCTAGACCTAACCCGAAACCTAACCCTTGCAATAGCCCTAACCTTAGCTGAAACATTAACCTTGCACTAAACCTGATCCTAACACTAGCCGCAATTCATACCCTAACCCTAACCCTAACCCTACCTCTAATATTATCCATCACCCTAAACTTAACCCCAACCCTAATTAAAACCCTAGCCATAACTCTGACTCTAAACCAAACCATAACCTGAAACACAACCCTAGACCTAAACTTAAACCTAACCCTCACCCTAGCTCTAACCCTAGCTCAAACACTAACCTTTACTCTAACCTAACCATAACCCTAACACTTACCCTAACCCTAATACTTACCCTAAACCAAACCCTAGCCCTATCTCTAAACTTAACCCAAATCCTAGACTTAATCCAAACCATACACTAGCCCTAACCCAAGCTCTAAACCTATCCACTAAACTAAACATAACCCTAACCCTAATGCTAACCCTAACCCTATCAATAACCCTAACCCATTCTTTACCCTAAATCTTATCTGAAATCTAAACCTAACCATATCCATTACCCTAACCCTAAACCTAAACCTACCACTAACTCAAGCCTTAACCGTAAACTTTATCCTAAACCAAATGCCAACCCTGACTCTAACTCTAATAAAACCCCTAACTCTAAACCTGACCCTTACACTAAATGTAACTAACTAGAAGTAGGCATAAACTAATCCTAAAACTATCCATAAAAATAACCCTAGACCTGACATTAGTCCTAGCCCTAGTCCTAGCCCTAAAACTAACAGAAACTCTAGCAATCATACTAGCCCTAAACCTACCTTAATCCTACCCTGAACATGAACCCTAACCCTAATCCTAATTCTAAACCTCATCCTAGACCTAAAGCTAGCTATAACAACACCCATTCTCCTAAACTTAACCTTGACCCCAATGCTAACCATAAACCTAGCCCTACCCCTAAACCTAACCCTAAAACTAACCCTAACCCTAATCCTAGCCCTAATTTAGCTGTACTCCTAACCATAACCTAAGCCTGGTACTAAGTCTAAAACTAACTCTCTTCCTAGCCGTATTCCTAGTTCTAACCCTATCCCTTCTGGAACCTTAACCTAGCCCTAACCCTAGTCCTAGATCTAACCCTAAACCTAAATATAACCTAACCCTAATCCTAAATCTCATCCTAGCACTAGCCCTAACTTGAACTCTAATCCAAAATCTAGCCCTATCACTAGTTCTAGCCCTAAACCAAAACCAAGCCATAGCCCTAACCCTAAACCTTAACTTAAACCAAACCCTAACCCTACACCTAGCCCTAACTTTAGTCCTAAATAGAGTCCTAACCCTAACCCTAAAACTAATCCTTACCCTGACTCTGACCCTAACACTAAACCCAGCCCTATACATCGCCCTCACCCTAAACCTATGCTTTGCATGCTTCAGCATAGGGCTACATTCACAAGGAACAAATCAGAGAGTGCCCACAGAGAATTGATTGTGTGAAGTTTCAAGCAGTTAAGACCAATCCTGATTGTTATCCAGCTCCATTTCCAATTACACATATAAGTCAAGATGAAGTGAAACCTTAAAACACAAACTGTTCCTGACAGCGAACCATGAACCGAGAAGGCCCAAACATGGGGAATATAGTAAGGCTAGGTAAAAGATGAATCCTCAATGGTATCAAAGAAATTTGAACAAAGTAACTCTAACACCAACACTAATTCTAACCCTAGCCCTAAACCTAACCCTAACTCTAACCCTAACCTGTTTAGAGAACCTTTGTTCATAGAAGATCCAAACTTGGGGTGCCTAGTAGGGAAAGATAACAGATTAATCCTGCCCAGTATAAAAAAAATCTGACAAAATAATTGGGGGAGGTGTTTCAGTACACTCCTATTTCCCCTGTTTTTTCCTAAAGTGCTCTTGGATAATGTTCATTTCATTGCTATAGCTTTGGAAAACTTTGACTAGGAAGAAACCAGAGAGTGCCCACAGAGAACTGATTGAGTGTGTGAAATTTCAAGCAGCTAGAACCAACCCTGTTTGATTTTGAGCTCCATTTCCATTTACCCATAGAGATCAAAATGAAGTGAACCCTTAAAATATACAGTGTTCCTGACAGTGAACACTTGAACTGAGAAGGTCCAAAACTGGGGAACTTAACAAGGGTAAGGAAAAGATAAATACTACCCAGTATCAAATAAATGTGAACAAATCTAACTGTAACTCTAATGTTAGATTTGACTCTATCCCCAACCCTAACCCTAAAGCTGTTTAGAGAACCTATGATCATAGAAGTCCCAAAATTGGGGATCCTAGTGGGACAAGCTACTATATGAATCCTGCACAGTATCAAAGAAATATGACCAAATAATTGGGGAAGGTATTTCAATATATTTATATTTCCCTCTTTTCTCCTAAAGTGCTCTCATATAAACTTGCTTTGCATACTTCAGCTTAGAGCTACATTCACAAGGAACAAACCAGAGAGTGCCCACAGAGAACTAATTGAGTGTGTGAAGTTTGAAGCAGCTAGCACCAACCCTGTTTGATTTCTAGCTCCATTTCCATTTAGGTCAAAATTAAGTGAAACCTTAAAATAGAAACTGTTCCTGAAAGCGAACCATTGAATCTTGAAGGCCCAAACTTGGGGAGTCTACTAAGGCTAGGTCAAGGATAAATCCTGTACAGTATCAAAGTAATCCAACCAAAAAAATTCAAAGCTCTTTCAGTACATGTGTATTCTGCTTTCTCCTAAAGCACTCAGAGATAAAGCTGTTTCTTTCTACTTCAGCTGAGGGCTAATTCCAGAGGAAACAAACCAGAGAATCCACACTGAGAACTGATTGAGTGTGTGATGATTCAAGCAGCTATCCCAAACCCTGTTTGATTTCCAGCTTCATTTCCAATCACCCCTATAGGGAAAAAAAAGAAGAGAAACATGAAAATTGAAACTGTTCCAGAAAGCAAACCCTTTATGTAGGAGGCCCAAGCATTTGGAGTATAGTCAAAATAGGAAAAAGGAAAAAGATGAATCCTGCACAGTATCATAAAAATTTGAAAACAAAACTAACTCTAACCCTAACACTAGGTCTAATCCTAGTCCCAACACTAACCCTAACACTAACCTTAACCTGTTTAGAGTCCCTTTGATCTTAGAAGTCCCACAATTGTGGAGCCAAGATGGCCAGGCTAATAGATGAATCTTTCACAGTATCAAAGAAATCTGACCAAATAATTGGGGGAGGTAGTTCAGTACATGCATATTTCCATTTTATCTTAAAGTGCTGTCACATAAAGTTGATTTGCATGCTTCTGCTTAGGGCTACTTTCACAAAGGATAAACCAGAGAATGCCCATACAAAATCTATTGAGTGTGTGAGGTTTGAAGTAGCTAGCACCAACCCTGTTGGATTTCCAGCTCCATTTGCATTTAGACGAATAGGTCAAAATGAAATGAAAACTTAAAATACAAACTGTTCCAGACAGCTAACCCTTGACCCAAGAGGCCCAAACCTAAAGAATATAGCAAGGCTATGTAAAAGCTGAATCCTGCCCAGTATCAAAGAAATTTGAACAACACTAAATCTAAGAAATCACTAGCTGTAACCTAGCCCTAACCTAATACTAGACCTAACCTAACCTGTTTAGAGATCCATGATCACAGTAGTCCCCAAATAAAGGAGCCTAGTGGGGAAAGCTAACAGATAAATCCTGCGCAGTATCAACAAAATATGACCAAGTAATTAGGGAGGTATTTCAGTACATTCATATTTCCCTGTTTTCTCCTAATGTGCTCTTGTTTAAATTATTTTTTCATGCTGCAGTTTATGGTACTTTCACAAGGAACAAACCAGAGAGTGCCCACAGAGAGCTGATTGAATGTGTGATGTTTCAAGCAGCTAGTACTAACCCTGTTTGATTTACAGTTCCATTTTCATTCACATCTATAGACCATAATAAAGTGAAACCTAAAAATTCAAACTGTTCCTGACAGTGAACCAGCAAACCTTGAAGGCCCAAACTTGGGGATCCTACTAAGGCTAGGAAAAGGATGAATCCTGAAGAGTATCAAAGCAATCAAGCAAAAAAAGTTGAAGCTTGATCCTAAAGTGCTCACAGATAAAGCTGTTTCTTTCTACTTCAGCTTTGGGTACTTCCACAAGAAACAAACGAGAGTGCGCACTGAGAACTGATTGAGTGTGTGAAGTTTCAAACAGCTAGCACAATCCCTGCTTGAGTTCCAGCTCCATTTCCATTCACCCCTATAAGGCAAAATAAAATGAAACATGAAAATTAAAACTTCTCCTGAGAGCAACTCCTTTTACCTAGGAGGCCCAAACATGGGGAATATACTAAGAATAGGAAAAAGATGAATCCTGCCCAGTATCAAAATTTGAAAATAACTAACTCTAACCCTAACACCAGCTCTAAACCTTGCCCTAACTCTAACCATAACTGTAACCCTAACCTGTTAAGAGAACCTTTGATCATAAAAGTTTCAAACTTGGAGAGACCTGTGGGGCAAGGGTACAGATGAATTCTGCACAGTATCAAAAATTCTGACCAAATAATTGGGGGCGGTATTTCACTACATGCATATTGCCCTGTTTTCTTCTAAAGTGATCTTGTATAAATTTGTTTTGCATGCTTCATCTTACAGCTACTTTCACAAGAAAGAAACTAGAGAGTGCCCAAAGACAACTGATTGAGTATGTGAAGTTTCAACTAGCTAGAACCAATCCTCTGATTTCTAGCTCCATTTGCATTTACCCATATAGGTCAAAATGAAGTGAGACATTAAAAACAAACTATTCCCGACAGCTAACCATTGAACAAAGAAGGCCCAAAACTGGGGCACATAATAAGGTTAGGTAAAAGATGAATCCTTCCAAGTATCAAATAAATTTGAGCAAAACAAACTCTAACACTAACACTATCTCTAAAACTATCCCTAACCCTAATCCTAAACATAACCCTAACCTGTTTAGAAAATCATTGATCATAGATGTCCCAAATGTGGGGAGCTAACTGGGGAAAGCTAGTAGATGAATCCTGTGCAGCATCTAAGAAATCTGACCAAATAATTGGGGGAGATAGTTCAGTACATGCCTATTTTCTTGTTTTCCCTTAAAGTACTCAAAGATAAAGTTGCTTTGCATGCTTCAGCTTAGGGTTACATTCACAAGGAACAAACCAGAGAGTGCACACAGAAAACTGATTGAGTGTGAGATGTTTCAATCAGCTAGCACCAATGCTATTTGATTTCAAGCTCCATTTCCCTTTACCATATAGGTCAAAATGAAGTGAAACGACAAAACACAAAGTGTTACTGCCAGCGAATCACTGAACCGAGAAGACCCAAACCTGGGGAAGATAGTAAGGATAGGTAAAAGATGAATCCTGCCCAGTATCAAGAAAATTTGAACAAAACTAACTCTAAACCTAACACTATGTCTAAACCTAGCCCTAACCCTAACTGTAACTCTAACCCTAACCTTATTAGATAACCTTTGATCATAGAAGTCCCAAAGTTGTGAAGCCTAGTAGGGCAAGCTAAGAGATGAAAAATGCACAGTATCAAAGAAATCTGACCAAATAATTGCAGGAGGTAGTTCATTACATGCCTAATTCCCTGTTGTCTCCTAAAGTGCTCTCGGATAAAGTTGTTTTTGCATGCTTCTCCTTTGGCCTATATTCAATAGAAAGAAAGCAGAGAGTGCTTGCAGAGAACTAATTGAGTGTATGACGTATCAAGCAGCTAGTACCAACCCTGTTTGATTTCCAGCTTCATTGGCATTCACACATATAGGCCATAATGAATGACCTAAAAATTCAAACTGTTCCTGACAGTGAACTGGTGAACTTAAAGGCCCCAAATTGGGGATCCTATTAAGGCTGGGTAAAGGATGAATCCTGTACAGTATCAAAGTAATTCAACCAAAAAATATTGAAGATTGCTTCTAAGGCACTCACAGATAAAGCTATTTCTTTCTATTTCAGCATAGGGCTACTTCCACAAGAAACAAACCCGAGAATGCACACTGAGAACTGATTGAGTGTGTGAAGTTTCAAGCAAACTTTCAAACCAACTCTGTTTGATTTCAATCTCTATTTCCATTTACCCATATAGGTCAAAATGAAGTGAAAACTTAAAATACAAACTGTTCCTGACAGAGAACCACTGAACCCAGAAGGCCCAACCCTGGGGAGAATAGTAAGGCTAGGGAAAATATGAATCCGGCCCAGTATCAAAGAAAGTTGAACAAAAATAACTCTAACACTAGCTCTAAACCTAACCATAACCCTAACCATAACCCTAACCCTTACCTGTAGAGAAAACCATTGATCCTAGATGTCCCAAACTTGGGGAGCCTAGTGGGGCAAGTTAAAGATGAATACAGCACAGTATCACAGAAATCTGATCAAATCATTGGGAGACTTATTTCAATACATACATATTTCTCTGTTTTCTCCTTAAGGGCTCTCAGAAACAGTTGCTTTTGCATGCTTCATCTTTGGCCTACCTTCAAAAGAAAGAAACCAGAAAGTGCCCACTGAGAACTGATTGTGTGAAGTTTCAAGCACCTCCTACCAACCCTGTTTGATTTCCAGCTTAATTTTCATTCACATCAATAAGTCATAATGAAGGAAAAGATTAAAATACAAACTTTTCCTGACAGCGAACCATTGAACTGATAAGGCCCAAACCTGTGGAGAATAGTAAGGCTAAGTAAAAGATGAATCTTGCTCAATATCATAGAATTTTGAAGAAAACTAGGGACATGCTGGAGCTCTCTGTTCAAATGGAAGGCTCTGCTGTGTGATTGCTCTTGGCTCAATGGGAAGTCGGAAGTCTTGGCTGCGGCCACGCATGAACTCTATGCACAGACGGAAGTCTCAGCTGTGCGTGTGCTCTCAGCTCCCATGGAAGACTCAGCCGCGCCTGAGCTCTTGGTGCAGAAGGAAGTCTTGGCCGCGGGTTCACTTTCAGCTCAGATGGAAGTCTCAGCTGTGCAGGGGCTCTTGACAATTAGGATAGGTAGCACAGAACACAGAGCCTTTGCTTGCGGGTCACCAGACCAAGCTCTGGACACAGCCAAAGGTCACCCCAGAACCAACCACCTCAACAAACACCCTACACAGGTAACAGATGGAATCCATCTTGAAAACCTTACTCACCATCTATCAGTGGCTGTGACTACCAGCTCAGTTCTGCAGCTACTTAGGTACCCAGTTTCCAACTCCCCTACCTCCAGCTGTGATAACTGAAGATTTTTCTCACAAGCTTTTGGGGCAGCATAGCTATCAATGCAGAACAGCAACTGTACAGGTACCTGGTTTTCAACTCAGAGACTAAGAGTAGGGAGGCTCAAGGTAGAAGCTCAAGCCCTCTCAAACTGGCTACCTCCACTTAAGCTAGGAATAGACAACTCCACCTACTGGAAGAAAACAGAATTCTGAGAGACTTTTCTATTCTCGCTCTTATCATCTATTCTCCTCAATCCTTCCTCTTCTGGCCCTCACAGT
This sequence comes from Urocitellus parryii, assembly GCF_045843805.1. Lineage (NCBI taxonomy): Eukaryota > Metazoa > Chordata > Mammalia > Rodentia > Sciuridae > Urocitellus > Urocitellus parryii. The sequence goes on from NC_135547.1 coordinate 81,287,553, forward strand.
CTCAACGTACGTGAAACCAAGAACTTTGCAAGAAATTGGACTTTAAGAACTGAATCACCAGAATAGTATAATATAGAGGAATTGCATAGGCCCAACTCACCCCCCTTTATTTTCTCTTATTTTCATTCTCCCTCTCTTTCTTTCTTGTTATTTTCTTCTTTTTTCTTCCTCCCTCTATTCCACTTTCAACCTCCTAACTTTTACTATTTATACATAGGGTAATTTTATGAATACAGATAAGGAATTTGAATTTATATATTCTTCCATAAATTACCCCTGTCTATTCATTACATTCTCCTCCAATTTGCTAAGATAATCTCATACCCTCACTCCTTTCCCCCTTAATATAGCATCCTACCCCTGACCATCGGTTCTCTATATACCATCAGAAATGATATGCCTTTTATGAAACTAATGACTATATTCTAAATAATAACTGAAGCCAATATCTGTAGACATAGAATCTAAATATAAATGTATTTATAATGGTTAGGTATAGGCTTTGGGTTAGGGTTAGATTTAGAGTTACGATTTGATCTATGGTTAGGGCTAGGACTAAGGATAGGGCAAGGGTTAGGGTTATGGTAAGGGATAGGGTTAGAACTAGTGATAAGCTAGTGTGAGAGTTAGAATTAGTCGTAGGTCTAGGGCTAGGGTTATGTTTAGGGATAGGACTAAATTAGGGCTAGGTTTAGTGTTAGGTTTAGATCTCAGGTTAGGGTTAGAGTTAGGGTTACATGTAGGGTAAGGGAGTGGGTTATAGCTAAGTTGAGGGCTAGGGCAAGGGTTAGTAGTAGGGCTAGGGCTAGTGTTAGGGTTAGGGTTATGATTAAGGCTAGGCTTAGGGCTAGAATGAAGGCTAGTGTTTGTGTTAGAGTTAAGGCTAGTATTAGGGCTAGGGCTAATGCCAGGTCTAGGGTTACAGTTAGGGATAGATTTAGTGTTAGGTTTATGGCTTGTTCCAGTGTAAGGGTTAGGTTTAGGGTAAGGGTCAGGTTTAGAGCTAGGGTTATTATTAGGCTCAGGTTCAAAGTTAGGGTTTGGTTTAGGTTAGAGGTAAGGTTTAGGGCTCAAATTAGCATTAGGTTTAGGGTTTGGGTTAATGAGAGTGTTAGGTTTAGGGTTTAGATGTGGTTTAGTGTAATGGATAGGGTTAAGGTTAGGCCTAATGTTTAGCATAAGGGTTAGGGTTATCATTAGGGTAATGGATAGAGTTATACCTAAGATTAGGGCTAGGGATATGTATTGGATTAGGGCTTTTGTTTGGGTTAGGGTTAGGTTTAAGTTTAGGGTTAAAGCTAGGTTTAGGACTCGGATTAAGGCTAGGTTTGGGTTAGGTTAAGGCTAGGGTTAAGGCTACGGGTAATGTATGAAGTAGGGTTATGATTAGCGCTAGTTATAGGGTTAGGGTTAGGGCTAGGTCTAGGGTTAGGGTTAGGTTTATGGTTATGATAATATTTAGAGCTAGAGTTAGTGTTAGGGTCAGAGTCAGTGTCTGGATTACTTTTCAAGTTAGATTTAGAACTATAATTAGAGATAGTTGTAGGGCTAGGTGTAAAGTTAGGGTTTGATTTAGGTTAAGGGTTAGGTTTAGGGCTGTGAATCCCTTTTGTTTTAGGGCTAGGGGTAGGGTTAGGGCTAGTTTTGGGATTAGTGTTAGGGTTAGGACTAGTGATAGTGTGAGGTTTAGGCTTAGGTTTAGGGTTAGACTTAGAGTTAGGTTTCGATCTAGGGTTTGAGCTAGGGCTAAGGATAGGGCTAGGGTTAGGGATAAGTTAAATGCTAGGTTTAGGGTGATGGTAAGTGATTGGTTTAGAACTTGGTGTAGGGCAAGGGCGAGAGTTAGAGTTAGTCTTAAAGCAAGGGTTAGTGTTAGGGTTTGGCCTAGGGTTAGGTCTAGGGTTAGTGTTAGGTTTAGGTTTAGGGTTAGGATTAGGGTTGGGATTATAGCTAGTTTTATGGCTAGGGTGAGGTTTAGAATTAGGGTTAGGGTTAGGTTTATGATTAAAGTGAAGTTTATGGCTAAGATGTGGGCTAAGTTTTGTGTTAGGGTTAGGACTAGGATAACAGCTAGGGCAAAAGTCAGGTCTAGGGTTACATTTAGGGATAGTTTAGGGTTAGGTTTATAGCTAGGTCTATTTTAAGGGTTAGGTTTATGGTTAGGGTCAAGTTTAGAGCCAGGGGTATTATGAGAGTTAGGGTCAGGTTTAGGGGTTTTGATAGGTTAAGGTTTAGGTTTAGGGCTTGAATTAGCATTATTGTTAAGGTTAGGGTAATGATAGTTTTAGGTTTAGGGTTCAGGTTAAGTGTAGGATAATGGATAGGGTTAGGGTTAGGGATAGGATTAAGGTTTGGCCTAGGGTTAGCAAAAGGGTTAGGTTATCATTAGAGTAATGGATACGTTAGAGCTAGGGTTAGGGCTAGGTTTATGCTAAGGATTAGGTCTAGGCTTAGGCTTAGGCTTAGGTTAGGGCTATGGTTAGGATTAGTATTAGCTTTAGGGTTAAAGCTAGGGTAGGCCTTGGATTAGGTCTAGGTTTTGCGATAGGTTAGGGCTACAGCTAATGTAAGAACTTGTTATGATTCAGGCTAGTTTTAGGGTTAATATTAGGGCTAGGTATAGTTTTAGGGTTAGGTTTAGGGTTGGGATGGTGTTTAGAGCTAGGGTTACTGTTACTGTCAGGTCAGTGTTCAGGTTAGGGTTATGGTTAGATTTAAAGGTCTAGGGTTAGGTCTAGGGGAAGAGTTAGTATTTGTCATAGGCTAAGGGTTATTGTTAGGGCTATGTCTATGTTTTTCATTAGGTCTAGGGTTCGAGTTATGGCTAGATTTAGGATTAGGTTTAGGTCTATGGCTAGTGTTAGGGTTAGCTTTAGGTATAAGATTACTGTAAGGGCTACTGTCAGGGTTCAGTTTAGGTTTAGGTTCAGGTTTAGACCTATGATTAGTGTTAGGGTCAGAATAAGGGTCAGGGTTAGGGTTAGGGTTTGGGTTATGGTTAGAGCTAGAATGAGTGCTAGGTTTAGGACTAGTAATATGGTTAGGGTTTGGGTTAGGTTAAGGATTGGGTTTAGCATTAGGGTTAGGGGTTTGACTTAGGGTAAGGAATAGGGTTAGAGCTAGGGTTAGGGCTTGGATTAGGACAAGGGTTAGGGTTAGGGTTAGGGTTAAAGCTAGGTTTAGGACTCAGATTATGGCTAGTTTTGTGTTAGGATTAGGGCTAGGGTTAGAGAAATGGCTAATGTAAGAGCTACGGTTACAATTAGGGTTAATTTTTGGATTATGGTTAGGGGTTAAACCTCTAGTGTTAGGATTAGGTTTAAGTTTAGGGTGATATTTAGAGCGAGTGTTAGTGTTAGTTTAATAGTCAGGGTCAGAGTTAATTTTAGGGTTAGGGTTAGGACTCAAAATAAGGCTAGGTTTAGTGTAAGGGTTTGGTTTAAGGTTAGCATGGTGTTTAGAGCTAGGATGAGTGTTAGGATATGAGTCAGAATCAGGGTTAATATTAAGTTTTAGGTTAGGACTCGAATTAGGGCTAGGGTTAGGTCGAGGGGTAGTGCTAGGGTTTGGTTTAAGTTAAGGTTTAGTGTTAGGGCTATTACTCGGTTTTGTTTTACTGCAAGGGTTAGGGTTAGGGCTAGTTTCACTATTAGTGTTAGGGTTAGTGCTAGTGTTAATGTTAGGATTAGGCTTAGAGTTAGAGTTAGATTTAGATCTAGGGTTAGGATTAGGAATAAAGATTAGGCAAAGGTTATGGCTAGGTTTATGGCTATGTTTAGGGCTAGGGTTAAGTTAAGTCATAGGGATAGAACTAGGGATAGGGCTAGTGTGAGTTAGAGTTAGTCTTAGGGCTATGGTTAGCATTAGAATTAGTAATTGGGTTAAATTAGGGCTAGGATTAGGCTAGGGTTAGTGTTCATCTTAGGTCTAGTGTTAGGGTTAGGGTTAGGATTAAGTTTAGGGTAAGTGATGGTGTTTTAGCTAGGTTTAGTGGGAGGGTGAGGGTTATTATTAGATTAGGGCTATGGTTAAGGTTAGGGTTATGATTAGGGCTAGATTTAGGGCTAGGATGAGGGCTAGGGTTTGTTTTAAGTTTAGGGCTAGGAATAGGGCTAGGGCTAATATCAGGTCTTGGGTTATGGTTAAAGATAGTTTTAGTTTATGGCTACATGTAGTGTAAGTGTTAGTTTTAGGGTTAGGGTCAGGTTTAGAGCTAGGATTATTTTTACAGTCAGGGTCTGGGTTAGGGTTTTTTATTGGTTAAGTTTTATAGTTAGGGCTCAAATTCGCATTAGGGTTAGTGTTAGGTTAATAATAGGGTGAGGTTTAGGGCCTAGGATTGGATTAGGGTAATGGATAGGGTTAGGATTAGGGATAGGGTTAGGTTTAGGACTAGGTTTAGCATTAGGGTTAGGGTTATGCTTATGGCAATGGATAGGGTTAGAGCTAGGGTTAGGGCTAGAGTTATGTTTATGATTAGGGCTAAGGTTAGGGTTAGGTTTAGGGTTAAAACTGGGGTTATGGCTTGAATTAGGGCTAGGTTTTGTGTTAATTTAGTGATAGGGTTAGGGTTATGGCTAATGTAAGTATCAGAGTTATGTTTAGGGCTAAATTTAAGGTTAGGGTTAGGGCTATGTCTAGTGTTAGGTTTAGGTTTAGGGTTAGGGTTATGTTTAGAGCTAGGGTAAGTGTTATGGTCAGTCAGGGTCATGGTTAGTTTTAGGGTTCGGATTAAAACTCAAATTAGGGGTAGAGTTAGGGTTAGGATTTGGTTTAGGTTAAGGGTTAGGGTTAGAGCTATGGTTCAGTTTTGTTTTAGGGCTAGGGCTTGGGTTAGGGCTAGTTTTAGGATTAGCATTAGGGTTAGGGCTAATGTTAGGTTTAGGTTTAGCCTTAGAGTTAAAGTTAGATTTAGAGTTAGGGTTAGGGTTAGGGTTAAGCTTAGGGTTATTATTAGATTTAGAGTTAAAGTTAAATCTAGTTAGGCCTAGGGCTAAGGATAGGGCTAGGGTTAGGGCTAGGATTAGGGTTCTGGTAAGGGATTGGGTTAGAACAAGGGATGGGTTTAGGGTGAGATTTAGAGTAAGTCTTACGGCTAGGGTTAGGGATAGGGTTAGGAATAGGGCTAAATTAGGGCTAAGATTAGGGCTAGGTTAGTGTTAGGGTTAGGGCTAGTGTTAAGGTTAAGCTTAGGAGTAAGGGTATGTTTAGTGCTACAATAAGGACTGTAATTTGTGTTAAGTTTGGGGCTAGGATTAGAGATAGGGCTAATTTCAGGTCTAGGCTTATGATTGGGAATAGTTTTAGAATTATGGTTATGGCTAGGTCTAGTGTAAGTGTTAGGTTTAAGGTAAGGGTCAGCTTTAGAGCTAGGGGACTTATTAGGGTCAGGGTCAGAGTTAGAGTTTGGTTAAAGTTAGAGTTTAGGTTTAGGGCTCGAGTTAGCATTTGGCTGTGAGTTAGGGTAATGATAGGGTTTTCTTTAGGGTTCAGGTTAGGTTTAGCTAATTGTTTGGTCTAGGGTTCACATTCAGGTAAGCGTTAGGGTTAGTATAATGGACAGTTTAGGGCTACGTTTTGGCTAGGTTTATGTTTAGGAGTAGACCTTGAGTTACAGTTAGGGTTAGGGTTAGAACTAGGGTTAGGGTTAAGGTTATGTTTAGCATAAGGGTTAGGTTTTGAGCTAAGGTAATGCCTATGGTGAGGTTTAGGTTTAGGGTTAAGTCTAGGGATAAGATTACAGTATGTTTAGGGTTAGGGTTAGAATTAGGGCTAGGTCATCAATAGGGGTAGGGTTAAGGTTAGGGTAATGGATATGTTTAGATGTAGGTTTAGTGTTATATTTAGGGTTAGATAGAGGTTTAGGCTTAGGGTTAGAGCTATGGTTATGTTTAGGTTTATGATAAAGGTTAGGGTTTGAGCTAGGGTTAAGTCTATGGTGATGTGAGGTTGAGGGTTAGGTCTAGGTTTAATTTTCCAGTTAGTTATGGCGTTAAGGTTAGGCCTAGGATTATCAATAGGGTTAGGGTTAGGTTTAGGGTAAAAGGTAAGTTTAGGGATAGGGTTAAGGTTAGGATTAGGACTAGGATTAGGCTTATTTTTAGGGATAGATGTAGGTTTATGTTTAGGGTAAGGGTTAGGCTTTGAGCTTGGATTAGGACTAGGGTGAGGGTTAGGGTTAGGGTTATGCTTAAGGCTAGGTTTAGGCCTGAGATTAGCTCTAGGTTTTTTGTTAGGTTTAGGCCTAGGGTTAGAACTATGGGTAATGTAAGAACTAGGGTTATATTTAGGGCTAATTTTAGGGTTAGGGTTATGGCTAGGTATAGTGTTAAGTTTAGATTTTTGGGTAGGGTCAAATTTAGAGCTAGGTTTTCTATAAAGGTAGGGTCAGTGTTCGGGTTAGAGTTAGAGTTAGGGTTACAGCCAGAATTAGGACTAGGTTTAGTCTAGGAGTAGGGTTAGTGTTTGGGTTAGGTTCAGTGTTATTGTTAGGGCTAATGCAAGGTTTTTGTTTAGGTCTAGGGCTAGAGTTAAGTCTAGATTTAGGATTAGGTTTAGGTCTAGGGCTAGCTTTAGGGTTTGGTTTAGGGTTAGGGTCAGGTTTAGACCTAGGGTTAGTGTTAGGATCAGAATAAGGATCAGGGTTATTATTAGGGTTTGGGATAGGCTTAGAGCTAGAGTGATGGCTTGGTTTAGGACTATTAATAGGGTTAATGTTTTGGTTAGCCTAAAGATTAGGGATAGGTCTAGGGTTACCATTAGTGTTAGTGTTTGGCTTAGGGTAAGTGATAGCCTAAGAGCTAGGGTTAGGGCTAGAGTTAAGATTAGGGTTAGGGTTAAATCTAGGTTTTGGACTCAGATTAGGGCTAGTTTTTGTGTTAGAGTTAAGTAAATGGCTAATTAAAAACTAGGGTTACAATTAGGGTTAGTTTAGGGTTAGGGTTCGGGGTAGGTGTAGTGTAAGTGTTAGGTTTAAGATTAGGTTAATATTTAGAGCTAGAGTTATTGATAGTACCTGAGTAAGAATCAGTTTTTTTTTAGAGTTAGGTTAGGACTCAAATAAGGGCTAGGGTTACTGTTAGTGTTCGGTTTAAGATGAGGGTTGTGTTTAGAGCTAGGGTGACTGTTAGGATATTAGTTAGGGACAGGGTTAGTTTTAAGGTTAGGGTTATGACATGAATTAGGGCTAGGGTTACTGTTAGGGTTTCGTTTAAGTTTAGCATGGTGTTTAGAGCTAGGGTGACTGTTAGGATATGAGTCAGGGTCAGGGTTAAGTTTTAAGGTTAGGATTAGGATTCCAATTATGCCTAGGGTTAGGTCTAGGTGTAGCTTTAGGGTTTGGTTTAAGTTAAGGTTTAGGGTTAGGGGTATTGCTCAATTTGGTTTTAGTCCTAAGTTTAGGGTTAGCACTAGTTATATGTTTAGCATTAGGGTTAGGACTAGTGTTAGTGTTAGGCTATGCTTAGGGTTAGGGTTAGATTTGAAGTTAACATTAGATCTAGGGTTCGGGCTAGGTGTAAGGATAGGGCAAGATTTAGGGCTAGGGTTAAGATTATGGTAATGGATAGGTTCAGAAATAGGGATAGGGCGAGGAATAGAGTTAGAGTTAGTCATAGAGCTAGGGTTATGGTTAGTTTTAGGGATAGGTATAAATTAGGGCTAGGATTAGGGCTAGGTTTAGTGTTCAGCTTAGGCCTAGCTTTAGGACTAGGGTTATGGTTATCTTTAGGGTAAGGGATGGCATTATAGCTAGGTTTAGAGGTAGGGTGAGGGTTAGAATTAGGGTTAGGGCTAGGGCTAGGGTTAGGAATATGATTAAGGCTAGGTTTAGGGATAGAATGAGTGCTAGGGTTTGTTGTAGGTTTAGTTCTAGAATTAGGGCTAGGGCTAATGTCAGGTCTCATGTAACAGTTAGGAGTAGATTTAGGGTTAGGTTTGTGTCTAGGTCTAGTGTAAGTGTTAGGCTTAGGGTAAGGGTCAGGTTTAGAGCTATGTGTATTTTTAGGGTCAGGATAGGGTTAGGGTTTGTTTTAGCTTAATGTTTAAGGATAGGGCTCAAATGAGCATTAGGGTTAGGGTTAGAGTAATGGATAGGGTTAGATTTAGGGTTCAGGGTAGGTTTAGTGGAATGGAGAAGTTTCAGGTTAGCAAAACGGTTAGGATTAGGCCTAGGGTTAGCATTAGGATTAGGGTTATCAAAAGGATAATGTATAGGGTTAGAGCTAGGGTTAGGGCTAAGGTTATTGTTAAGATTAGGTCTAGAGTTAGGCTTAGGGTTTAGGTTAGGGCTAGTAACCCTAGCATAGGGTAGGGTTAGGGTTAGGTTTAGGGTAAAGTTTAGGTTTTGAGTTAGGGTTATCCATGGTGAGCATTAGGTTTAGGGTTAGGTCTAGGGTTAGGGTTATGGTTATGGTCAGGGTTAGGTTTAGGGTTAGGGATAGGGTTTTCATTAGGATTAGGGTTAGGTTTAGGGTAATATATTGGGTTAGATGTAAGGTTAGCTTTAGTGTTAAGGTTAGATTTAGGGTTAAGTTTAGTTTTAGGGCTAGGTTTACTGTTGGGTTTAGGGTAAGTATCAAGGTTTGATTTAGGGTTAAGGCTACAGCTAGGTTTAGGTTTAAGGTTAGGTCTAGGTTTAGGTTTATGTTTTGTGTTAGGTTTTTGGTTAGGGTTAGGGCTAGGGTTATCATTAGGGTTATGGTTAGAGTTAAAGAAATGGCTAGGGTTAGAGCTAGGGTTAGGGCTAGGGTTATGGTTATGGTTAGGGATAGTCCTATGGTTATGTTTAGGCTAAGGGTTAGGCTTTGAGCTAGGGTTAGGACTAAGGTGAGGGTTAGGGTTAGAGTTAGGGCTAGGGTTATGGTGAGTATTATGCTTAGGGTAGGTTTATGCCTCGGATTAGGGCTAGGTTTTGTGTTCGGTTTAGGTCTTAGGGTTAGTGCTATGGTTAATGTAAGATCTAGTGTTCTAATTAGAGCTAGTTTTAGGATTAGGGCTATGGCTAGGTCTAGTATTAAATTTACATTTTGGTTTAGGGTCAGGTTTAGAGCTAGGTTTAATGTTAGTGTCAGGGCCAATGTACAAGTAAGTGTTAGGGTTAGGTTGAAAGCCAGAATTAGGACTAGAGTTAGGAATAGGGGTAGGGTTAGTGTTTGTTTTACATTAATGGTTATTGTTAGGGCTAGGACTAAGTTTTTGTTTAGGTCTAGGGCTAGAGTTATCACTATATTTAGGATTAGGTTTAGGTCTAAGACTAGTGTTAGGGTTAGATTTAGGTATAAGGTTACTGGTCGGGCTAGTTTCAGGTTTTGGTTTAGAGTTAGGGTCAGGTTTAGACTTATAATTAGTGTTAGGGTCAGAATAAGGGTGAAGTTTAGAATTAGTTTTGGGTTAGTGTTAGAGCTAGAATGAGGGCTAAGGTTAGGACTAGTAATAGGGTTAGTGTTTACTTTAGGCTATGTATTTGGATTAGGACTAAGTTTAGCATTATGGATAGTTTTGGCTTAGCGCAAGGAATAGGGTTAGAGCTAGGGTTAGGGCTATGTTTAGGGTTAGGTTTAGGGCTAGGGTTAGGGTTAGGGTTAGGGTTAGGGTTAAATTTAGTTAGGGCTCAGATTAGGGCTATTTTTGTGTTAGGGTTAGGGCTGTCTCCAATGTAAGAACTAGGGATACAATTAGGGTTAGTTTTAGGGTTCGGGTTTTGGCTCAGTCTTGTGTTAGTATTAGCTTTAGGGTTAGGGTGATATATAGAGCTAGGGTTAGTGTTTGGATAAGAGTTGGGTCAGGGTTAATTTTAGGCCTAGGACTCGAATTACAGCTAAGGTTATTACTAGTTATAGTAGTAGGTTTAGTATATATATATATATATATATATATATATATATATATATATATATATATATTAGGCTTAGAGCAAAGGCTCGGTTTTATTTTAGGGCTAGTGCTCGGGTTATGGCTAGTTTTAGGATTAGCAACAGTGTTAGGGCTAGTGAGTGGTAGGGTGAGGTTTAGGCTTAAGGTTAGGGTTGGATTTAGCATTATGGTTAGATCTAGGGTTAGGGCTATGGCTAGGGTTAGGGATAAGGTTATGCCTAGTGTGAGGGTTACAGTAACGGATAAGGTTAGAAATAGAAATAGGGCTAGTGTTGAGAGTTAGAGTTAGTCTTAGGGCTAGGGTTAGGGGTAGAGTTAAGGTTTAGGGATAAATTAGGGTAGGATTATCACTAGGATAAGTGTTAGGGTTAGGCCTATTGTTAGGGCTAGGGTTAGGGTTAGTTTTAGGGGCCAGGATGGGGTTATATAGCTTGGTTCAGGGCTAGGGAAAGGGTTAAAATTAGGGCTAGGGCTATGGTGAGGGTTCTGGTTAGGATTAAGGCTAGGTTTAGGGCTAGGATGAGGGCTAGGGTTTGTGTTATTGTTAGGGCTAAGATTAGGGCTAGGGCTAATATCAGGTCTAGGGTTAAAATTAGGGAAGTTTTAGGGATTTTTTATGGCTAGGTCTAATGTAAAGGTTAGGTTTAGGGTAGGGGTCAGGTTTAGAGCTAGGTGTATTATTAGGTTCAGAGTCTGGGTTAGGGTTGGTTTGGTTTAAGGGTTACAATTAGGGCTCGAACTAGGGTTAGGGTTAGGGTTCGGGTTACAGTAATGGATAGGGTTAGGTTTAGGATTCAGTTTAAGTTTAGAGTAATGTATAGGGTTAATGTTAGGCATAGAGTTAAGTTTAGGCCTAGTGTTAACATTTGAGTTAGGCTTATGTTTAGGGTAATGGGTAGGGTTAGTGCTAGTGTTAGGGATTGGGTTAAGGTTAGGATTAGGTCTAGGATTATGGTTAGGCTTAGGGTTAGTGTTAGGGTTAGATTTAGGGTAAGAGTTAGGGTTTGAGCTAGGGTTAGGGCTAGTGTGAGGGTTAGGGTTAGAGTCACAGCTATGGTTAGGGTTAGGGTTAGGATTAGTGCTAGGGTTAGCATTAGGGTTAGGGTTATGTTTAAAGTAATGGATAAAGTTAAGTCTAGGATTTGGCCTATGGTTACAGTTAGGATTCGGGCTAGGATTAGGGTTAGGGTTAGGGCTAGGGTTAGGCTTAGAGTAAGAGTTTGAGGTAGGGTAAGGGCTACGGCAAGCATTAGGGTAGTGTTTGGTTAGGTTAATGTTAGGGTTATGCTTAGGGCTAGGTTTAGGGTTATGTTTTATGTGAGGTTTATGGCTAGCATTAGTGCTATGGGTAATGTAATAGCTAGGGTTATGGTTATGGTTAGTTTGAGGGTTAGGCTTATGGATAGATCCTGTGTTAGGGTTAGGTTTTGTGCTAGGATAAGGTTTAGAGCTAGGGTTTATGTTAGGGTAAGAATCAGTGTTCAGGTTAGTATTGGATTTAGTGTTAGGGCCAGAATTAGAACTAGGTTTAGGTCTAGGGGTAGGGTTAGTCTTTGTGTTAGGTTAATGGTTATTGTTAGGGCTAGGGCTAGGATTTTTGGTTACGACTAGGGCTAGAGTTATGGCTATATTTAGAATTAAGTTTAGGTCTAGTGCTAGTGTTATGGTTAGGTTTAGATATAGGTTTACTGGTAGGGCTAGTGCTAGGGTTTGGTTTAGGATTAGGGTCAGGCTTATTCCTAGGGGTAGTGTTAGGGTCAGAATAAGGGTCAGAGTTAGGGTTAGGCTTTGGGTTAGGGTTAGAGATAGAATGAGGTCTAGGGTTAGGAGAGTTTAATGTTGGGGCAGGCTAATGATTAGTGTTATAATTAGGGTAACATTAGGGTGAGGGTTTGACTTAAGGTAAGGGGTAAGTTTAGAGCTAGGGTTAGAGTTAGGGTTAGGGTTAAGGTTAGGGCTAGGATTAGGGCTAGGGTTAAAGCTAGAGTTAGTTCTCAGATTAGGGCTAGGTTTTGTGTTAAGGTTAGGGCTATGGCTAATGTAAGAACTGGTTTTATATTTAAGACTAGTTTTCTCGTTAGGGTTAGGGCTAGGTCTAGAGTTTGGGTTAGGTTTATGGTTAGGGTGATATTTAGAGCTAGGGTTAGTTTTAGTTTCAGAGTCAGGGTCAATATTAGTTGTAGGGTTAGGGTTAGGGCTAGGTGTATGTAGCATTAGAATTTGGTTTAGGTTAAGGGTTAGGATTAGGGCTATAGCTCAGTTTTGTTTGAGGGGTATGGCTAGGCTTAGGGCAAGTTTTCAAATTAGCATTAGGGTTAGGGCTCCTGTTAGGGTGAGGTTTAGGTTTAGGGTTAGTTTTAGAGTTAGGGTTACATCTAGGTTTATGGCTAGGCCTAAGTTTAGGGCTAGGTTTGGGCTACGGTTAGGGATAGGCTTTGGCTTATATAAAGGGATAACTAGGGCTAGGGCTAGGGTGAGAGTTAGATTTAGTCTTAGAGCTAGGGATATGGTTAGGTTTAGGACTAGGGCTAAATTAGGGATAAGATTAGAGCTAGGGTTAGTATTAGGGCTAGGCCTTGGTTTAGGGCTAGGGTTAGGGTTAGGGTTAGGGTATGGTATGATGTTATAGCTAGGTTTAGGCCTAGGGTGAAGGTTCAATTTAGGGTTAGGGCTAGTGTTCTGGTTAGGGTTAGGATTAAGGCTAAGTTTATGGCCTGGATTAGGGCTAGGGTTTTTGTTAGGGTTAGGTCTAGCATTAGGACTAGGGCTAAGGTCAGGTCTAGTGTTATGGTTAGGGATAGTTTTAGGGGTAAGTTTATGGTTAGGTATAGTATAAAGGTTAGGTTAAGGGTTAGGTTCAGTTTTAGATAGGGGTATTATTAGGGTCAGGAAAAGGGTTAGGGTTTGTTTAGGTTAAGGGTTAGTGTTATGGTTAGGTTTTGGCTAAGTGTTAGGGTTTGATCTATGGTTAGGGCCAGGGCGAGGGTTAGGGTTAGTGTCAGGTCTAGGTTTAGGATTAGGGTTAAGTTTAGCGCTAGGATTAGCATTAGGGTTAGGTTTATGTTTAAGGTAATGGATAGAGTTAGAGCTAGGGTTTGGTCTTGGTTATGGTTAGGATTAGGGCTAGGATTAAGGTTAGGGTTAGGGTTAGGGCTAGGGTTATGTTTATGTTTAGGGTTAGTGTTTGACCTAGGGTTAGGGCTAGGGTGAGGGTTAGGGTTAGGTTTAGGTCTAGGGTTAGGGCTAGGATTAGGGCTAGGTATTGTGTGAGGTTTAGGGCTAGCATTAGGGCTATGAGTAGTCATTGAGCTAGGGTTAGGGTTATGGCGAGGTCTAGTGTTAGGGTTATGGCTAGATTTTGGGTTTGCATAAAGTTTAGAGCTAGGTTTGTGTTAGGGTAAGGGTCATTGTTCAGGTTAGGGTTAGGTTTAAGGTTAGGGCCAGAATTTGGGCTAGGTTTAGGCCTAGGGATAGGGTTAGTGTTTGAGTTAGTTTAAGGGTTATTGTTAGGCCTAGGGCTAGGTTTTTGTTTAGGGCTAGTGCTAGAGTTATGGCTAGATTTAGGATTAGGCTTTTTTCTAGGTCAGGTGTTAGGGTTAGGTTTAGGTATAGGGTTACCTGTAGGGCTAATGTTAGGGTTCGGATTATGGTTAGGGTCAGGTTTAAACCTAGGGTTAGAGTTAGGGTCAGAATAAGGGTCAGGGTTAGGGTTAGAGTTTGGATTAGGGTTAGAGCTAGAATGAGGGCTAGGGTTAGGATTAGTATTAGAGTTATGTTTTGGGGTAGGCTAAGGATTTGGATTAAGTCTAGGGTAGCATTAGGGTGAGGGTTTGGCTTAGGGTAAGGGACAGGGTTAGAGCTAGGGTTGGGGATAGTATTAGGGTTAGGGATAGGGCTAGGGTTAAGGTTATGGTTAGGTTTAAAGCTAGGTTTAGGTCTCAGATTAGGGCTAGGTTTTCTGTTAGGGCGGGGCCATGGCTAATTTAAGAACTAGATTTCCAATTAGGTTATTTTTAGGGTTAGGGTGATATTTAGGGCTAGGGTGATGTTTAGAACTAGGGTTAGTTTTAGGGTTCAATTCACGGTCAGCATAAGTTCTAGAGTTAGGATTAGGACTTGAATTAATGCTAGGTTTAGGGCTAGGTATAGGTTTAGGGTTTGATTTAGGGTAAGGTTTAGGGTTAAGCCTGTGACTCAGTTTTATTTGAGTTCTAGGGCTAGGGTTAGGGCTAGTTTTCCAATTAGCATTAGGCATAGAGCTAGTGTTAGGGTGAGGTTTAGGCTTAGATTTAGAGTTAGGGTTAGATTTAGGTTTAGGGCTAGGGCAAAATTTAGGGCTAGGGTTGGGGCTAAGTTTAGGGCTAGGGTTTGGATTATTTTAACGGATAGGTTTAAAACTAGGGATAAGACTACAGTGAGAGTTAGAGTTAGTCTTAGGGCTAGGGTTAGGGTTAGGTTAAAATCAGTACTAGGATTAGCACTAGGATTACTGTTAGGGCTAGGCCTAGTTTTAGGGCTAGGGTTAGGGTTAAGGTTAGAAGTAGGCTAGGTTAAGTGCTAGGATTAGGGCTAGGTTTTGTGTTAGGCTTAAGGCTAGGATTAGGGATAGGGCTAATGTCAGTTCTAGGTTTATGTTTATGGTTAGTTTTAGGATGAGGTTTATGGCTAGTTCTAGTGTAAGTGTTATGTTTAGGGTTAGGGTCAGTTTTAGATATAGGGTTATTATTAGGTTCACATTAACAGTTATAGTTTAGGTTATGTTAAAGTTAATGGTTAGGGCTCTAATTAGCATTAGGGTTAGGGCTAAGTTTAGGGTAATGGATATGGTTAGGTTTAGGGTTCAGGTTAGGTTTAGGGTAATGGATAAATTTAGGGTTAGAGATAGAGTTAGGGTTATCCTAGTGTTAGCATTAGGGTTAGGGTAATGGACAGGGTTAGAGCTAGGGTTAGGTCTAAGTTTATGCTTAGGATTAAGGCTAGGGTTAGGTTTGGGGTTAGGACAAGTTTTAGAGTTAGGGTTAGGTTTAGGGTAATGTTTAGGGCTAGGGCCAGGGTTAGGGTTAGGGTTAAAATGAGTGTAAGGCTCAGATTAGGGCTATGCTTTGGGTTAGGTTAGAGCTAGGGTTAGGGCTACAGCTAATGTAAGAACTAGGGTTATGATTAGGGCTACTTTTAGTATTAGGTTTAGGGCTATGTCTAGTTTTAGGGTTAGGTTTATTTTTAGGGTGATGTTAGAGGTAGGGTTAGTTACAGGGTCAGAGTCAGGGTCAAGATTAGTTTTAGGGTTAGGATAGGACTGGAATTAGGGCTAGGGTTAGGGCTAGGTGTTGGGTTAAGTTTTGGTTTAGGTTAAAGTTTAGGGTTAGGGCTGTGGCTTGGTTTTGTTTTAGGGCTAGAACTATGTTAGGGCAACTTTTAGGACTAGCGTTAGTGTTAGGGCTAATGTTAGTGTGAGTTTTATGGTTAGGTTTAGGGTTAGATTTAGAGTTATGGTTATATCTAAGGTTAGGGCTAGGGCTAGGGTTAGGGCTAAGGTTAGGGCAAGTGTTAGGGTTATGGTAAGGGATAGTGTTAGAATTAGAAATAGGGTTAGGGTGAGAGTTGGAGTTAGTCTTAGTGCTAGTGTTAGGGTTAGGATTAGGGCTAAATTAGGGTTAGGATCAGGTCTAGGGTTAGTGTAGGTTTAGGTCTAGGGCTAGGGTTAGAGTTACGTTTAGGGGAAGGGTGGGGTTATAGCTTGGTTCAGAAATAGGGCGAGGGATAAAATTAGGGATAGGGCTAAGTTAGTGTACAGGTTAGGATCAAGGGTATATTTAGGGCTAGGATGAGGGCTAGCATTTGTGTTAGTGTTATGGCAAGTATTAGGGCTAGGGCTAATATCATGTATAGATTTACAGTTAGGGATAGTTTTAGGGTAAGGTTTATGGCTAGGCCTAGTGTCAGAGTTAGGTTTAGGGTAAGGTTCTTGTTTCGAGCTAAGGGTATTAAAATGGTCAGGGTCAAGTTTTGGGTTTTGGTAGGTTAAGGTTTAGGGTTAGGACTCAAATTAGCGTTATGGTTACAGTTAGGGTTAGGGCAATGGATAGCGTTAGGTTTATGCTTCAGGTTAGGTTTAGGGTTCAGATTAGGTTTAGGTTAATGAATACGGTTAGGGTTAGGCCTAGGGTTAACATTAAGGTTATGGTTATCGTTGGGGTAATTGATAGGGTTAAAGCTAGTGTTAGGCATAGAGTTATGGTTAGGATTATGGCTAGAGTTAGGTTTAGGGTTAGGGTTAAGGCTAGGGTTAGGGTTAGGTTTAGGGTACACCTTAGGGTTTGAGCTAGGGTTAGTGCTAAGGCTAGGGTTAGGTTTAGGGTTAGGACTAGGGTTAAGGTTATGGTTAGGGTTAGGGTTAGTATTATGGATAGGTCTAGGATTATCATTAGGTTTAGGGTAATGGACAGGGTTAGATTTTGGGTTAGGGTTAGGGTTAGGTTTAGGACTAGGGTTAGGGTTAGATTTAGGGTATGGTTAGGGTTTGAGCTAAGGGTAGGACTATGACAAGGATTATGTTTAATGTTAGGTCTAGGGTTAGGTTTATGGTTAGGATTAGAATAGGTTTTGGGTTAGGGCTATGGTTATCATGAGGTTTATGTTTATTGTTAGGGTAATGAGTGAGTTTAGAGCTAGGGTTAAGGCTAGGGTAAAGTTTAGGATTAGGGATAGGGTTAAGGTTAGGCTTAGGCTTAGGATAAGTCTTATAGTTAGGTTAAGGGTTAAGGACACGGATTGAGTAAGGTTAGGGCTAGGTTGAGGATTTGGGTTAGAATCAGGGCTAGGGATAGAGTTAAGGTAAGTGTTAGGGCTAGGATTTGGGTTAGGGTTTGGGCTAGGGTTATGTTTAGGGTAAGGGTGAGGGTTTGAGCTAGAGTTAAGGCTAGGGCTAGGTCAAAGGTTAGGTTCAGTGTTAGGTCTAGGGATAGGATTACTGTAGGTTTAGGGTTAGGGTTAGGGTTATGGCTAGGGTTATCATTAGGGTTAGTGTAATGGATACGGTTATATATATAGGTTTAGGGGTAGGGTTAGGGTTAGATTTAGTTTTAGGTTTAGGGTTAAGGCTATGATTATGTTTAGGATTATGGTATGGGTTAGGGTTTGAGCTAGTGTTAGGGCTATGGCGAGTGTTAGGTTTAGGGTTAGGACCAGGATTAGTTTTTTTTTTTTTTTTTGGTTAGGGATAGGGTTAGGCTTATGGCTAGGGTTATCAATAGGGTTAAGATTAGCGTTAGGGTAATGGGTGGTTTAGAGCTAGTTTTAAGGCTAGAATTAAAGTTAGGATTAGGGCTAGGGTTAGTTTTAGAGTTAGGGATAGGTCTAAGTTTATATTTAGGGTAAGGGTTAGTCTTCAAGCTACGTTTAGAACTAAGGCTAGGGTTAGGATTAGGGTTAGGGCTAGAGTTAGGGTTAGGGGTAGGCTAGGGCTAGGTTTAGTCCTAGGATTTGCTCTAGGTTTTGTGTTAGGTTAAGGCAAAAGGATAGGGCTATGGATAATGTGAGAGCTAGGGTTATGATTAGGGCTAGTTGTAGGGTTAGGCTTATGGCTAGGTCTAGTGTTAGGTTTATATTTTGGGTTAGGGTCAGGTTTAGAGGTAGATTTAGTGTTAAAGGCAGGGTCAGTGTTCAGGTTAGAGATAGAATTAGGATTAGAACCAGAATTAGGACTAGGTTTATGTCGGAGTAGGTTTAGTGTTTGGGTTAGGTTAAGGGTTATTGTTAGGGCTAGGTTTTTGTTTAGGTCTAGGGCTAGAGTTAAGGCTAGATTTAGAATTAGGTTTAGGTCTAGAATTAGTGTTAGGATTTGGTCTAGATTTAGGGTCAGGGTTAGATCTAGGGTTAGCATTAGGGTCAGAATAAGGGTCAGGGTTAGCATTAGGGTTTGGGATAGAGTTAGATCTAGAGTGAGGGCTACGGTTAGGACTATTAATGGGGTTAGGGTTAGGGTTAATGTAATGGGTAGGTTTAGAGCTAGGTTTAGGGCTAGGGTTAAGGTTAGAATTAGGGCTAGAGTTAGCTTCAGAGTTAGGGATAGGTCTATGTTTATATTTAGGGTAAGGATTAGGCTTTGAGCTAGGGTTAGGACTAAGGCTAGGGTTAGGATTTGGGCTAAAGCTAGGCTTAGGGTTAGGGTTACGCTTAGGGCTAGGTTTAGGCCTAGGATTCACTTTACATTTTGTGTTACGTTAAGGCATAAGGTTAAGGCTATGGGTAATGTAAGAGCTAGGGTTATTATTAGGGCTAGTTGTAGGGTTAGGGTTATAGCTAGGTGTAGTGTTAGGTTTAGGTTTTCATTTAGGATCAGGTTTAGAGATAGTTTTAGTGTTAAAGAGAGGATCAGTGTTCAGATCAGAGATAGAGTTAAGGTTAAAGCCAGAATTAGGATTAGTTTTATGTCTAGGATTAGGTTTAGTCTTTGCATTAGGTTAAGTGTTATTGTTCGGGGCTAGGGCTAGGTTTTTTTCTTAAGTCTAGGGCTAGAGTTAAGGCTATATTTAGGATTATGTTTAGTTCTAGGGCTTGTGATAGGGTTAGGCTTAGGTGTAAGTATTGGTAGGGCTAGTGTTAGGGTTTGGTCTAGGGTTAGGGTCAGGTTTAGACCTAGGGTTAGTGTTATGGTCAGTATAAGGGTCATAGTTAGGGTTAGGGTTAGGGTTTGGGATAGTGTTAGTGCTAGAATGAGGGCTAGGTTTAGGACTATTAATTGAGTTACTGTTTTTGTTAGCTTTAGGATTAGGGATATTTCTAGGGTTACCATTAGTGTTAGCATTTTGCTTATGGTTAGGGATAGAGTTAGAACTAGTGTTACGGGTAGCTTTTGGGGTAGGGTTAAAGCTAGGTTTAGGGCTCAGTTAGGGCTATTTTTTCTGTTAGGGTTAGGGCTAAGGTTAGGGCAATGGCTACTGTAAAAATGAGTGTTAAAATTAGGGTTCTATTTAGGGTTAGTTTTAGGGGTTAGACCTCTAATGTTAGGGTTAGTTTTAAGGTTATGTTGATATTTAGAGCTAGGATTAGTATTAGAATAGGAGGCAGAGTCAGAGTTAGTTTTAGGGTTAGGGTTAGGACTCAAATAAGGACTAGGGTTTGGGTTAAGGTTAGAGTGGTGTTTAGAGCCTGGGTGAGTGTTAGCATATGAGTCATGTCACGGTTAGTTTAAGATTATGGTTAGGACTCTAATTAGGGCTAGGGTTAGATCTAGTTGTAGTGTTAGGTTCTGGTTTAAGTTAAGGTTTAGGGTTAGGGCTACTGCTCAGTTTTGTTTTAGTCCTAGAGTTAGAGTTAGGGCTACTTTTATGATTAGCATTAGGGTTAGGGCTAGTGTTAGTGTTAGGCTTAGGCTTAGTGTTAGGGTTACATTTAGAGTTAGTATTAGATCTAGGGTTAGGGCTAGGACTAAGGATAGGGCAAGGGTTACAGCTAGGGATAGGGCTATGGTTAGGGTTACGGTAAGGTATAGGGCTAGATCTATGAATAGGGTTAATGTGAAAATTAGAGTTAGTCTTAGGGCTAGGGTTATGGTTATGGTTAGGAATATAGTTAAATTAGGGCTAGGATTAGGGCTAGGGTTAGTGTTCAGCTTAGGCTTATTATTATGGTTAGGGTAAGGGTTAGGGTTAAGTTTAGGATAAGGGATGGCATTGTAGCTAGATTTAGAGGTAAGGTGGGGGTTAGAGTTAGGGTTAGGGGTAGGGTTAGTGTTACTTTTATGATTAAGGCTAGGTTTAGGGCTAGGCTGAGGGCTAGTGTTTGTTTTGGTGTTAGGGCTAGGATTAGGGATAATGCTATCATCAGGTCTAGGGTTATGGTTAAAGATAGTTTTAGGGTTAGGTTTTTGGTTATGTCCAGTGTAAGTGTTAGGTTTAGAATAATGTCAACTTTAGAGCTAGGGGAATTATTAGGGTTAGGGTCAGGGTTAGGGTTTGGTTAAGGTTAAGATTTAGGTTTAGGGCTCAATATAGCATTAGGGTTAGGATTAGGGTAATGATAGGGTTTGGTTTAGGGTTCAGGTTAGGTTTAGGGTAATTCATAGGGTTTGGGTTAGCGATAGGATTAGGGTTAGGCCTAGGGTTAGCATTTAGGTAAGAGTTATGTTTAGGGTAATAGATAATGTTAGAGCTAAGTTTAGAGCTAGGGTTATGGTTAGGAATAGGTCTTGAGTTAGGGTTAGGGTTAGTTTAGAACTGGGTTTAGGTTTAGGGTTATGTTTAGCATAAGGGTTAGGTATTGAGCTAGGGTTAGGGCTAGTGCAAGAGTTAGGTTTAGGGTTAGGTCTAGGGATAGGATTTTGGTAGGGTTAGGGTTAGGGTTAGGGTTATCATTAAGGTTAGGTGTCGAGTAATGAATACAGATAGATATAGGATTATGGTTAGGGTTGGATTTTGGTTTAGGGTTAGGGTTAGGGCTGTGGTTATGTTTAGGTTTATGGTAAGGGTTAGAGTTTGAGCTAGGGTTAGGACTATGGTGAGTATTACATTTAGGGTTATGTCTAGGGGTAGTTTTCGGGTTAGGGTTAGGTTTGGCATTAGGATTCGGGCTAGGATTATCTATAGGTTTAGTGTTAGGGTTAGGGTAATGGGTAGGTTTAGAGCTACATTAAGGGATAGGGTTAAGTATAGGGTTAGGACTAAGGTTAGAGTTAAAGTTAGGGATAGGTTCTAGGTGTATGTTTAGGGTAAGGGTTAGGCTTTGAGCTATTGTTAGGGTTAGGTTTAGGGTTTAGCTGGGTTTAGGTTTCGGATTAGGGCTAGTTTTTGTGTTAGGGTTAAGGCTAAGGTTAGGGAAATGGCTAATGTAAGAACTAGGGTTACAATTATGGTTAGTTTTAGGGTTAGGGGTATGGGTAGTTCTAGTGTTAGGGTTAGGGTGATATTGATAGCTATGGTTAGTGTTACGATATGAGTCATGGTCAAGGTTAGTTTTAGGGTTAGGGTTAGGACTCGAATTAGGGCTAAGGTTACTGTTAGGGTTTGGTTTAAATTTAGGGTTGTGTAGAGATTGGGTGAGTGTTAGGATACGAGTCAGTCAGGGTTATTTTTAAGGTTAGAATTAGGACTCGAATTAGGGCTAGGGTTTGGTCTAGGTGTAGTATTAGAATTTGGTTTAAGTTAAGGTTAAGATTTTGGCCTCTTGCTTGGTTTTGTTTTAGTGCTAGGGTTAGGGTTAGGACTAGTTTTATGATTAGCATTAGGGTTAGGTCTAGGGCCATGGTTTGGATAGGATTAAGACTAGGTTTAAGTTTAGGATTAGGTCTAGGTTTTGTGTTAGGTTTAGGGCAAGAATTAGGGCTAGGGCTAATATTCGGTCTAGGCTTACAGTTAGGGATAGTTTTAGGGTTAGGTTTAGAGAAAGTGTCAGGTTTAGGGCTAGGGGTATTATTAGAGTCAGGGTCAGGTTTGGGGTTTGGATTAGGTTAAGGTTTAGGTTTTGGGCTCAAATTAAAATTAAGGTTAGAGTTAGGGTTAGGTAATGGATAGGGGTTAGGTTTAGGGTTCAGGTTAGGTTTAGGGTAATGGATATGTTTAGGTTTTATGATAGGTTTAGGGTTAGGCCTAGGTTTAGCATTAGGGTTAAGGTTATCATTAAGGGTAATTTATAGAGTGAGAGCTAGGGTTAGGGCTAGGGTTATGATTAGGATTAGGCCTAGAGTTAGGTTTAGGGTCAAGGTTAGGGCTAGGTTTAGGATTAGGATTAGGATAAGGGTACTGTTTAGGGTTTGAGCTAGGGTTAGTTCTAGGGCTAGGTTAGGTTTAGGGTTATGATTTTGGTTAGTGTTAGAGTTAGGTCTAGGGTTAACATTAGTGTTAGGGTAATTGATAGGGTTAGATATCAGGTTAGAGTTAAGGTTAGCTTTAGGGATAGGGTAGGGTTAAGTTTAGGATAAGGGTTAAGATTTGAGCTAGGGTTAGGGTTAGGTTTTGGTTAGTTCTAGGGTTAGGTTTATGTTTAGGGGTAGGGTAGGTTTAGGTTTAGTTCTAGGTTTATCATTAGTGTTAAGTTTAGGGTTGGGGTTATGGGTAGGGTTCGATCTAGTGTTAGGGCTAGAGTTAAGTTTAGGATTAGGGCTAGGGTTAGGGTTAGATTTAGGCCTTGGGTTAGTTTTATGTTTACATTAAGGGTAAGGGTTAGGGATCAAGCTAGGGTTAGTTCTAGTGTGAGGGTTAGGTTAAAGTCAGGGCTAGAGTAGGGTTTAGCTTAGGGATAGGGATAGGGTTAGCATTAGATTTAGATTTATGGTTAGGGTAATGTATAGATTTAGAGCTAAGTTTAGGATGATATTTATGGTTTGGGCTAGGGTTATATTTAAGGTAAGGTTTAGGGTTTGAGCTTGGGTTAGGGCTAGGGCAAAGTTTAGGGTTAGAGTTAGGGCTAGGTTTATTTTAGGGTTATTTTTAGGGTTAGGTTTAGGGCTACAATTAGGGCTAGGTTTTGTGTGAAGTTTAGGGCTAGTATTAGGTTTATTGGTAACCTGAGAGCTAGGGTTACGGTAATGGCTACTTTTAGCGTTAGTCTGGTGTTAAGGTTAGTTTGGGGGTTAGGATAAGATTTAGAGTTAGGGTTTGTGTTAGGGTAAGGATCACTGTTCACGTTAGGGTTAGTTTCAGGGTTACGGCCATAATTAGGACTAGGGTTAAGTCTAGGGTGAGTTAGTGTTTGGGTTAGATTAAGGGTTATGTTAGGTTGAGGGCTAGAGTTATGGCTATATTTAGGATTAGATTTAGGTCTAGGGCTAGTGTTAGTTTAGATTTAGGTATAGGTTTACCTCTAGGGCTAGTGTTAGGTTTCAGTTTAGGGGTAGGGTCAGGTTTAAACCAAGGGTTAGTGTTAGGGTCAGAATAAGGGTCATGGGTTAGGGGTTAAATTTGGGTTAGTTTTAGAGCTATAATGGATTGAGCGCGTGTGCTCTCTAATATAGGGCAAGAATAGGGATTTTTC